>NC_038043.1:4823668-5123668 GCF_002211085.1 Panicum hallii | reverse complement strand
TGGAGCGGCGACGACGGCTTTGTGGGGGGACGTGGAGACCGCCTTCCTTCGTGGAGAAGCTCCTTAGTGGAGATGGCATCGAGGTGACCGGGGATTTGGCGGGAGCCTCCGTGGCGAGTTAAGAAGAGTTCCGGAAGAGACTTAGTGACCGGAAAGCGATACTCTTAGTGAGTGCTTCAACAACATGGATTAGTGGTGGCCTTATGCCTACCGATATCACAGGATAAATCTTCGTGTCAAGAGTTTGCTTCCCCTCATCCTCTTCCTTTAAACTTCCGCATTTCTTATTGCAATCTTGTGTCCTTTTACGTTCTTAGTGTAGTATCTTGCTAAGATTGGCTATAGGTTGCAAAACTCTTTAGAATAAGATTTTCGCACTAGTTGAACCCTAGTTGCACATCTAGATAATATATTTTAGCTTATGTTTTGTGCTAACTAGTTCGAGGTTTTAGAATTGACTAATTCACCCCCTCCCCCTCTTAGTCTACGAGCACCGATTCCTTGCAACACATTGTTAAGCAAGATGATAGATGGGTCAGCTATAGAATATAACTGCTTCCTCCTGTGTGGATCAACTTGAGCAAGATGATAAGGGGCCTGGCTGGGCTGCTATCCGGTTTGGACTTGGAAGGGGCTCAGCTGGCCGTACACCGATTAGAGCAACTCTAAAAGACTCTCTATATTTTTATTTATTATTAGGAATAGAGATTTTGATGGAAAATACCCTCCAACAGCTTCTCTAAGTGGTTATCTAAATGTAGTCATCCTCCATTCCGTATTTCTCGCTAGCTAAAGATAGATAAGGAAAATAACTTTTTAGAGTGTACACAAGATATAGAAAAACAATTGGAGAGTGAAATTGGAGAGTAAAAATATATAGAAGGTGATTTTTATGTAGAAAGCTCTTCAAATGATAATTTAGAGAATAAAATTTAGAAAAACTCTCGAAGATGCTCTTATATCTTCCTTTTTTTCTCTTTTGTCCATTTGGTTATTTCCAAATTAGAATACAAGGGAACCCCACAACACACACTCCCACCCGCTCATCTTCCTATATACCGAGGCCTCCGGGGAGCACAAAAGAGCTTTTTTTATCAGACTCTTGGCTCCTCTTGTCTTTGAGATTTGTTTTCAAAGCTTAAGGTCTCCCATGCATGGCCAGATCCAAAACTTTCCCCTACATGGCTACAGATGGAAAATTGTCAGAGGTCCGGAACGTTGATTAGTGCTAATTGTACCCAAGGGCGGTTAATTTCTAGTGGGGATGGGAAACGTTGGGAATTTAAGATGAAGCGTCAAGAGCAAAAGATGAGCCTGGCGTGTATCATCAGCTACAGCCTGTCAACCTATAAGTGTTCCTTAGCAGAGCTATTGCACGGAGTTCATCAACTTCGCTGCACATGATCTCTATTAGCCTACAAGATGATTGAGCGGACGTCGGGAGTGCATTATCAACACTTCCCCGGTAAGATGGCAAATGTGCACGGGCCTAATGAAAATTATAAGAGTATTAATTATATGGCAAATATCCAATTGCAAAAACCAAGAGAAGTTGTTTAACCAAATATTTTTCCAACAAGACCAACCATAAAAAGCCGCTTCATCAGAGTAGCTAGAGCCATTTTGGCATGAGGCAGAACCGTGCCACACAGACCCTTAGGTTTGCATTTGTTACATGTGTATAACTACGGTAAAATAACTAAGTTTGGTGCAAATGTGTATAACTACAAGCGCAATAATTAAGTTTGGCACAAATATTTGTGTTTCTAAAGAAAAATTTAGCATGAGCCTTCGCATTATTCTCTGCAAGTTCTATTGGACTGTTCAGTATATAAAACTTGTGTCCATTAGGTTGCACTTGTATACAACTTGCTACTAGCACTACTAACAAAGATGAGTTGTCCTGGCGTCTCACATTTTTAGCACTACTGGCGGTTGATAATGCCAACCACTAGCATAAATTCCTAGAGGCCGGCGGTTTGAGGATTGCCCCTTGAAGTTGACCGCCAAAATAAAAATGCCTCAAATTTGTGCTAGAAGTCACTTAAGACAACTACAAACATAAATCGATTTCTATTGGCGTTTGGTTATGTGGCTCACCTCTGAAAATATATACAACCTTTTTTATAATAGCCATAACTTTTTTAGTGTGAAGTTAGATGAAGACAATATTGTAGAGCTCGATGAGATAGAAAACTTTGTAGTTGACAACTTTTTCAAATCTATTTTTTAAAATGATTTGTTTTATTTTTTTCCCAAACAACCTTAGATGGAGATGTACTCTATATATACCAAGGAACTTTGTAGTACTCAACAACATCTAGAACTTCATAGCACAAACTTTTCTTTTATAATTATTTAGAGTGCCAAATGCGCAATACAAGATTCGAAGAAGTGAAGTCGAAAGCATAGCATCCCTTATACAGGTACTTATGCTTTTTAAGTGAGATGGTAGCCTAGGCTACACGCGAAATGGGCCTTGTGATTGGTTTAATATTTTTTGCATTTAGTATTCCAAAATGGTGAGAACTGGTTTTTGCTGGAGAAACCACAAATCGTTTTTACCACAAAATGCCAAATTTTATTACACAGCTAGCGTACCTGTGCATATGTAATGGGCTCTAGATATAGCTATTTGTTGGACTCGACAATGAAAACCTAAATGCTCAATATAGGACATGTGCATATAAAGTGGCAACATCCAGAAAATATAAATTTTAACCTCCTTTCTTTTTTGTGGAATAGCTGGGCTGAAAAAATGGGAGTCGACGAGTATGCTGAACATTTGTTGAGGTTCGTGTTGGGGATGTGATACATCAGGAGGATTGAGTCGAATGGTCATCTCCGTGTTGGCAAGGCCATGTGTGTCATGTTTGCGCGTGATCACGACATCAGAAACTTAGGTTCTCTTCAGGGCTCAGGCCAGTGATGCCTTAGCAGGGTGTAGAGACGGCCTTGCCACATATCACAGGCCTTTTTTATCACCTGTCAGCGATATGGGCTAGGCGGACATCTCCAGCATGCTATGGGTGGAAATTTCCGGATAAATCACGTGTTGATCCCTGTTAAATACAGGTGAAGAAATCTAAGATAGCACATTCCACTTAAAACAAAAGTATCAGTGCAGACTAATTATTTTGTCTCCTCTAATGAGATGGCCGGGTCAAAGCAGAGGAGGAAGACTAGACTATGATGTTGTATAGCAGCATGGCAATTAGAATACAGTGACGACACTTGCCAAGACTTCCCCTGAGGATGGGACACATCGGGAGTTTCGGCTCAAGGTTGCGGTTGAGGAAATGAACCAGCATCTACACATTACTGTCACAAGCACTGCAAGCCACCTTGTCCAAGATGCAAAGCATGTGTGCATCTGTGTATGTGAGTTTGATGTGTGGGGTGTCTGGTGATATCATCCACGAGATGTAGAATCTTCGATAACTTGTGTCGTCCAATCAACACGAATGCTTTTACGGTGTTGTCTCTACTGCTGTATGGCAGTAATAATGCAAGTTAAATAGAAAGCGCCCATTCATTTTACATCAGTTTCCTATAAAAGCTACAGCATTTCCAAGGGGGAATAAAATCACTGGCTCCTGCTGCAACAGTGGCATCATCAAAAATTAGAATTCATACAGACCATGTGTGGAATGAGCTAGCCAGAAACTGGGGAGCGAGATGAGACATGAACTGCATGGTTGAAGACGTTTCCAGTGGGGATGGGATACATCAGGAGATTCAGCTCAACTCGGGGAGCCAGAAGCCGTGTCACGCCCAGCAAACCCGGAGAGATAGTTTATCGATGTGTCCCGTCATACCAAATAGCTTCTTGACGAGAATGCCGGAACAGATACACTGGAACATCATGCGCAGCATTTGTGTGCTTGTCCTGTTCAAAGTTGCAGCCGAATCTCACAATGAGCCAAAATGTGTATTTCAATCAAAATGGACAACTCTACTTCTCAATGAGGATCTTGGGGGATGTACCTCTTATCAAAAGGATATCTCACACGACAAGGTTTTTATTGGTGATCAAACGCATTGCTTGGGAGTTCGAGATTAATTAAATTACTGCAAACGAATTTGTGGCCATGCCACCAAGGCCTTTGTGTGTGTCTATGTGTGTGTCAAGCTTTTGTCTGTATAACCTCATCTTCCATGCGGCTAGCAAAAACATCATCTCGGCTGAACGAATATGCATGGTGGATACATCCAACCGCATATACATGTAGATACGCTTGTTGGAACAGATACCCTTTTTAGATTAAGGAAAGAAATTAAATCCGGTTTCAGCAAACATGAACCGAGAGCTTACAGCTGAAAAGAACCACACGTACCCTGCAGCACTTAGGCCACTAAACAGACTCAAAGACTCAAAACTTGACAGCAGCAAAAGGGAACCAAAGTCTGAAAACAAAACAGTAGCACTTGATTCTCCTCTGAAGGTTCCATCCTGCCTTATTGAAGACTTCCATAACAGTAAACTCCAAGCTTTGGCATCCCTTCTTCAAGCTATTTCTCTCTTCCTCTTTAGATAGAATCGACCAACTCCTTATCCAAGATGGTCCCCTAAAGATAACCTGCGGAAATGAGTTAGGTATCGATCTTTCAAAGACCACATCGTTCCTACACAACCACAATGCCCAGCAAAGAAATTTGTCCTCGCAGTTTTAGAGAAAACCCCCGAAGCCAAGACCCAAAAAGATTAGTGATACTTGTTAGATGCGATCTCCTACTCAGTTAAGGGCTAAGTCTCCCGCCTCAACCACGCACCCTGATCGGGGGCGCGCCAGCCATCCCTGGCAAAGGGCCCCCTTCGCGCAACACCATAAAGGAAAGGGGACACCGAGTATGCTATTGAACGATGGCCGCGCTGCAGTACCCCATAGAAATCACAGCTCCACTGATCAGGAGAGGTGCTGAAGCAGAGGGAAGGCCCACCGCACCGACGTCATCGACTTCGCCGCCACCTCCTCTGCACCACCCGTCGCCCCTTGTCAATGGCTTCTCCACGGACCTACGGTTTTCAATTCTCTCTCTCTCTCTCTCTCTCTCTCTCTCTCTCTCTCTCTCTCTCTCTCTCTCTCTCTCTCATGTGTACACAGATGTAAACCATGTTGTTCTTATTCACAAGCTAATGCAATTACCCGCTTGATCTATTCCTAGAGATCCTGTAATTTCTATCAATACTACTTGGTGGTTGTATGTCAAAAGAGATGCCGACAGCATTCCGAATCAAACGTGCCACATGGCAGTCAAAAAAAACAGATGTTGGAACAGATACTTGCATCCTGATACATCTGAACGAAAATCAAGCGACGAAGCTATGTAGTTTTCACGGAATCCTGTTGTAAGAGACGTTTCAGCTGGTAGCTGTCAGATAGAACATTTGTAAGAGCAGTTTTTTGCATACTTTCTTTTTTCGTAAGTGCAGGCCAAATAATTGTCACCTGACTTGTGACGTCCACAGAGATCTCTTGTACAGCACCACCACCTCCAGCCGTGGTTCTACTCTTCAGAAATTTTAGATGACACATGAAATAAATAAAGATGTAAGCGAAGGCGAAAAAACAGCAGGGTGGTGTGTGTGTGTTCATTTATATCTGGAACAGGATGTGTACGTCCTTTTAAACGTGTCGTTTGAGATCATGCAAATGCGAAGTGAGCTAAAAAGGCTCATCAGTTCCGCCTTATAACAAGCAAGAGTGCTCTTAGTTGACCTCAGTGACTGAGACTAGGTACCTTTGTTATATCTGAATTTACTTTTCACGAAATATGAGGGGAAACCCCCAACTGATCTGACTTTTTACATATAGAAATGAAACTGTACAAACACTACACAATTGTTATATCAGATTTTAATGCCAGTGCTGTCATTATAATGTAGCAACCTTGAGGGTGAATCGATGAAAGCCTAAAATCTCAGTTTATGGCGCACGCCTATAAAGCTACGCCACTCAAGAACTCAATGGCAATAGAATGGCTTGTCTGAAAACTGGTGATCAGGGTGACGATTTAATGAACATATAGCTTGGAGATTAGAACTCAATGGCAACCAGATGGGAGCGATTTCTGTTGGGAATGGGATACATTGGGATTTTCAGCTCCATTCTGACATCTAAAGCTGACGAATGAATGGGAGGGCAACATGAAAAAATGAATGAGGCCACAAGTGCATGTTGAGTTTCTTGAATTGGAGGCCGAGTGTAATCTCATAGAGTACACCTCAGTTACCTCTGATCCTAGATATTAATTTATTCAGCTTTATCCCAAATCAAATATTTTTACTTTTTAGTTTAGTCTAGTGATAACTAAAAAGTTGTTAAGATTAACATAGCATTAGGTCAATGTATTCATCTCGGAACATATTCTCATAATATGTAGCTCTTTCAGCTTCGAATAATATATTTCATAGATACTATTGGTCAAAGTGCAATATTGAAAATCATGTTGGTGCCCTAGTGCACTTGTATTTTTTGAATCAGGGGGATTAGGACTTTGATAACTTGTGTAGCCCAAACGAAAAGTAAATGAACATTTTATGTCCGAATGTCCCTTATCTGAATTCATATTGTGTCTATCAGTAATGGCCGAGTTGGATGTGATCTTGCATGTGTTACATGCTTTGTCAGCATGAATGTCGTTTTTCGCCAAATTTTAATTTATATCTAGCTGGTTTCTGTAATTCTAAACTGTTCTGTAATTCTAAACTGTGAAAAAAAATTAATGACGGTGTCTACCAATTTTCCCATTTTTTCAGGAAAAAGTATTATTAGCAAGCAATATGCAGTACATGTCAAAAATTCAATAGTTCCTCATAAGACAAAAGGTCTTTAATGGTATTTTTTAAAACACGGTACAGATATAGATGATTACAACACCTCACACACTCACAGTCACCTATAAACTTCAAGTAATTATGGCAAGGCATACCATTTAAAAGAATAATGAGCTAAAAAACAGGATGCTAAGTAAGAAACTCAAACCTAGGTAACTTAATTAACCAACTGCGCTACACTCAGTTCACAATACATTACTACTACAACCAAAATTTTCAGATTTGAAAATTTCAATCACCCTATTTCATTGTCATAAATAAAAGAACAAAATAATTAACTCACTTGTGAATATAAATTTTATGAATAAAAAGAAGGAAGTGTGACTTTCTGTCTTCCATCAGCCCAATTGAATAGCTAGTGTTCCATCAGAAAACAAGAACTGTTAATAGCTAGTTTACTTGTCTTACATGTGCAACATGCATGCTATCAATGTGGCTACCTGCTGGGTAATAAATCAATGAAAGACTAGAGCCTCTATTACGAGTTATGCCTATAAATCTGCACTGTTCGAGGAGGAGAAAGTTCACCTGCTTTCTGGTTCTACAGAGGAAACATCTTTAAAAAAAGCAAAATTCATATATAGCTGCTTTAGTACTCATTGGCTAGGTTGAAACCATGAAAGGTTGCTGGGTATGTTGAATAGCATGGCGACTACAGGAATCGAATAGCGACCCGATGAAGAGGTTTCTAATGGGGATGGGATACATCAGGAGTGTTAGCTCAAGTGGCCTCAACTGACTCCGTGAGGTTGAACCTCCATGGAAGCAAGGCCTGCAAGCTAGCTTGTTGACTCCGTGAGGTTGAACCTCCATGGAAGCAAGGCCAGCAAGCTAGCTTGTTGACTCGCTCCCTGCAGCGCGTCTCTAGCTCCGTGTATCGTGGCATTTTGAGATTGGAAGTTTGGGGTCCCTAGCTAGGCCTGTAAAGACTGACCATGGGAGTTGAGGTATATCATGTGCTGTCAATCCGACCTTTGCCTGTCGGCCACAAGGACTCAACAGAGCGGCGCCCCCGGTCTATTGCGGCTCTATCCTCATTGCCAAGGCACCAGAAAGATTTCCAGTAAGTCAGTAATCTTGCCAATTTGGCATGATGTACACCTCTGCAATGATAGGGTAACTCTCCTATTCTTCCTTCAGGTTGACAATATGACCTTGTCATGTAAAATTATTAATGAGAAATCTTATGGTCTACACTAATTAATTAGCAGCACCAGCAAATAAGGTAAGAACGTTGTGGTACACCAAAACCAATGCAACTTTTAGCTAAATTAAGTTATTTCGCCTAATTGACAAAGTCGCTGAGACATACCTGATAATCGGTCCTTCTCTCTATCGTTCAAACTAAACTCAGCAGTACGAGGATCATTGCTATATATGTTAACTTTTAAAATGTAATGTACCTAGTGTGCTTGTGATACAAATCCGAGTATGTGACGACGTGCTCTCAATAATGTGTAGACATATAGCTGCCTGGTGGGTGAATTGATGAGAGCATAATAAGGGTTGAATTTATGATGGATGCCTATAAAACTGCACCCTACATCAAAGAAGCAATAGGCCTCTTGCTTAACTTTGCAATAGTGGCAACATCCAGAGAACAAAATCCACACCTCCTTTAGTCTGAAATGGCTACTCTTGAGAAGCTTTGTAACGGGGATGGGATGCATCAAGAGTTTTAGATCAAGAGTAAGCTCAAAGACAAGATGTAACCCCAGACTAGGAAGCGCTTACTGCTGCCAGATAGTAGCAGGCTTGCTGGGTGTCGCACCTTGGGACGTCGGATGATCGCTGCCATGACTTAGCTGTCAGTGTCACCCTTTACACTTCAAGAAAGCGTGTTGCGAGGCTTGAATAATCTGAGAATACCCTAAAATCATAACTCTATTGTAAGTATGTTTATTAGAGAAATCTGACATAATAATCAAGTAAATTGCAAAATAGTTTGCAGTAAATCAGTAGTATCATGAAAATATCACATGTTACCTTCTCATTTCATTCCATGGTTCCATTAGTAAACTACTTTGGTTTAACAAAAAAACTAATAATTGATTAGACATAAAGAATTGAGTTGAATAAAAGATAACTTCAGCCGATTCTTAACAGTTGTATTTTTTTGAAACGGAACTGGCAAGAGTCTTGCCATTCATATATTAATAGAGGAAAAGAGTTGAACACGTTCCTTCCACCTGTCGGTCGGAAAGTGACTGAAATATTTTTCTTTAAGGTGTGAATTATTGGTCACCCAAATTTCAAAACGTAGACATTTCACCTTCAAATGGATTTTCTCGGATTCTTGTCAACCTTCTCTCTCTTTTTTGGTCTTTTTAGATGGTCTTTTTACGGGCTTACTTAAATAGGACATTTTTTTTGTTCGGCCTGACGAGCTAAACGGGGTTGATGGGCCTTACCAGCCCACTAGGCTAGCTAATCAATACTGCAGTTTATGGGCCAGCCCAGACATTATGGGTCGACACTATCCGGGGTTCTCTTTCACTTCATCAGACAAGACATATACGATCCGCTTAGGCGCCACGAGATCCACAGTAGGTCAGTAGCATGTGAAATAATGAGAACTCTTATAGTCTACATTAATTAGCAGCACCTAGAAATATGATAAGAACCTTATGCTACACCCGGAGTTATGTTTCTTTGCTCTTTTTAAGATTGTATAGATTCTAGTTATACATGCAGAGGCCTGGAATGTTTCAATATTTTGTATCATCTTGATGTAATGATCTTGAAATTTACAAAACTTTCAATTTCACAAAAAACATAACTGTACATCAAGACTAATCGTTATGAGCTTTCGCCTAATTGACGAAGTCGCTCGAACATGGGAGCTAGACAGTATCTCTGATAATTTCATCGGTCCCTCTTTCTATATATAGTTCAAACTCAACAACGTCGAGCATCACGAATATGTCAAATTTTAATAAATGTTGTACATACCCAGTGTACTTGTGCATGTGCTACGTGCTCTCATTCTCTCAGTGTGAATGCCTATAAAACTGCACCCTTCAAGGGACTAATAGATCACTTGCTTCCCGGTGCTAGTGGCAACATACAAAAAAACAAAAAACAAAACTTAGCCCCCTCTTGTAGAATGGAATGGCTACCTAAAACTGGAGAGGTTTGCAGGGATGCTGAATGGCATGGTAACTAGAATTGGGAGGCGACTTGTCAAGAGTTTTGTAATGGGGATGCGATGCATCAAGAATTTTAGATAAGAGTGAGCCAAAAAGTAAACATCTGAGGAGGGCTGAGCTAGCATGCGGTAGGCAAGACTTAGCTCGAGCGCTCCCTATCGGCGTAATCAGAACTTGTTGTAATTAACCTGTTTTTGGTGGAGCTTACCTACACAGAAAGCTTCAAGAGAAAGGAAGTACCGTTATTGCTTTCTCGAGCAAGGCTTTATTCATTACTTCCTCCGTCCTAATATATAAATAATGCGTAACCATTTTTTACTCAAGTCTCATAATGTAAGGCGCGCTCTCTCTATACGCACGTTGTAATACTAGCGTTGATGGAGAGAATTAAATATATTCTTTAGTTTTCAAACCAGAAATGGATATACTGGACGGAGGGAGTATAAGACAGCATTATGACACATTATCAAAATTGACCAATGACACAAAGAAGTAAAGACAAACAAAACTAGCTCAAACAAAAGAGAACTTTGAGCCTTCCCTCAAAGAGAGAGAGAGAGAGAGAGAGAACTTCAGCCAATTCTTACCAGTTGAATATGTCTTCTACCTATTGGTCAGAGAAACTGCCTGAAACCTATTTTTCAAGATGAATACGTAGTTAGTCCAATTTTTTTTTAAAAAATGCTGGCATCTCACCTTCAAATGGATTTGTTCAATTTATGTTTATCTTTTCTGATTTTCTTTTTCCAGCGTGATGGACCAAGACAGCCCACTAGGCTAATTATGCTGTGGCCTGTGTCACTGTATGAGCCAGTCCAACATAGTATGGGCTGAGACCTCGCATGTGTGAGAAAGAGAGCCACCAGTACTGAATGCGTCTATATGCTGCTGGTGCTGTGCCTAATGGGCCATAGCGCCATTGTGGGGCAGAGGGCAATGCTTTCATATACTTCCAGGGAGGAGTGAGATATGAAGAGAAAGGAATAGAGTACTGGAAGCAATGAGCTCAACACCATTACCATCAGCCAATATGCTAGAGCACACATTCAAAATACTTGGGGACGATGACCCATAAGCAGACTTGAAAAAATCCGCAGAGGTCACTCACCAGCCCAGCACCACCACCTCAAGCCATGCTTCTTCTCTTCAGAAACTTTACATGGCTCATGGGAAAAAAAGATGAAAAAAGAAAAGAAAAATACTAGGCTCTAGGGCACATACACATGTTACACACTAGTACACTACCTAGGACTGAATAAGATGCAGATCAAAGCTGTATTGCACACTTGAATGCTTGGTTACATTTTTTTTCATGGTGACAGCACTTCACACTACACACTAGAAGTAGTCATGGGCAATTTGAATTCTTGCCAGGGCCACCGTAGTAGAAATAGGTGCCCCAGTCGCCATTGTTACCGTTCTGCACGTCGTAGCAGTTGGACTGCTCGGTGAAGGTACCCACCCCCTTTGGGGCACTCAGCTGGTTGCTGCTGTCCACCACCTGAATGTTCTTGAAGTAGCTCGCCTTGCCGAACCCTTCCTCGGGGAAGTGCCCACTGCCCATCTGCGTCGACGTGTGCGCACCATCGGGCTCTGAATTCACCACCTCACCACCCCACTCAATCATCGATGCGCTGTCGGCGAGGTAGGAGAAGAGGAAGGACGGCCAGTAGCCTAAGACATACTCCTTGCCAAACTGCATCCACCAGTTGCCTTCCTTTGGGTCCTGCTCATAGGGCACAAAAATCAGAATCTTTAGGTAAGGATAAATTAAAAGGTACTTAACTATGCAGTGCATGTGGTTTGGAGGAAACCATTTTGAAACACTGGTGTGAGCATGGGCAGGAGCATTTTTGTAACAAGTGGACAGAGATTCTATGGCACTGTGGTTCTTGTGCTGATTCTGAAGTCACTAATGTGGTGAGGCCTGATGATTACTTTAATTGCTCAATGCTCACCTTCCAGATCAGGATGCTGATATCATACTGGGAACCGGCGTAGTTCGAGATGGGGAATATGCTCGCCCCCATGGCAATCTCGCTGTTGATCTGAATGAATCCTGAGCACAACATGTTATAGCACCCTGTTGCCTGATATGCATCACTCTGCGAAATACACAATAGGAAAGCAATGCATGAGCCATTGAGTTGGTGCGGCAATGCATGAATTTCTGTCAATTACTGAAACAAATTAATAATATAAGCACGAGGTACTGAATTTGCGAGACTTACAGTCCAGTATGTGAACAGCCTAGTGTTGTTGTCTCCATAGAGGTCAGGACTAACCTGATGAACCAAAACCAAACATCACATATGAATAAATGTTAAGACACATTTCAGGTTGCATGCGACTGCCAAAAATGTCAGCATTTACTTGACACAAGAATGAACAAACTGAACTCATGAGGTCAGAATGTCAGATTCTTTGCAGTACCTGCCAACCAGCCTCTATGCTGTTCAGATCCTCCCCAAATGAACCCCCCAAGATCCAGAGCTGGGACAGACTAAACTCGTTAGCCTGCTGAATCTTGGGCTCCCAAACATTAATGGTAGCCTTTGCACCATAGTACTTATCACCTTCGACGTACGCTATGGCGTGCTGAATTCCACAATGGCAACAGTTCAGTTATCACAACATGTCAATGTAACCAAGCTCTTCAATCTCAGCAAGACAAACAATGTGGACGTACTTGGTGACCACCCTCACTGAGCATGTTAGGATCAACAGACAGTGGGTTCGGAACAGTATGACGCTTCCTGCCATACCGCCTTATGGAGCTGGCACGGAGCAGGTCGTCCTTCTTGGTTCTCCTGATTGGGACCGTGCCCTCGGGACATCTGCCATTTCGATGCCACATCTGGAGCATCGGCTTCTCGCCGGCATTGTTGGAGCCAATGCTGCTCTTGGCATCATCATATAGACCTTCAGGGTGGTAGGCCGGCCTAAACTGCAATGACAGAGATTTTGGGCAGTGTTAAAATAGTGAGTCCATAAATTAACCATTAGGTTTGTTTTTAATCCTGAAAAGATTTAAGAGGCTGACTGACACACCTGTATTGTGTGGTTCTTGAGGAGAGGATGGTCGAAGGCTGGTTGGTGGGAGATATGCACGCAGTCGATGATGTCTCCATCTGGGCTCTGAGGAATAAATCTTCTATCAGTGTCAGATGGAAAAGGCATTGTTCTAGCCAAAGCAATGCTCATGTCGACTTCTTTTGATTTTTCAAAATGTCCACTTCATTCAAAATAAAGCTTCAAGATTGCAACTTTTAGGGGGGGAGGGTGTAGAAGAAAAGATCAAATATGCAATACTAAGCTGACATTGTAGAACTCTGCACATTCTTTCAGCTCAGAAACTCTGAAACTGAAGCAGGAAGCAAAATGTTGAGAAAAGCAAGGTTTTTCCCCTTTTCAACAATCAGAGAAAATATGACTTTGCAAGAGCCAGCCTGTCTGCAATAACCATTCATCTTTTTCTGCTCCTAGTTTGCTTGAATGTGCATAGTCCATATCCAAAAGGCGAGAACTTTATGAAAAAAATTCTCCAAAGTGACATGGAACTGAACTGATTTACCAGCGAGGATAGCCCAAAACCAAAAGAATCAGAGAAAAGTAGCCTTTTTCATTGCTGAATAATGAGGATGCAATGCAACTTCTCACTGAAACTGCCTCTAATCCTACAAAATGCAGCTAAAATAGCGAACCAATAAATCAAAAAAAAAAACAAGAACACATCCCCCAACCCAAGCATCTATCTGCAAAGAAACCCCAATTTGAACTCCCATTTTGGAACCATTCGTTCCAAAACTCATCAGCACAGAGCTCAACGAGCGCACTCAAAAGAAAGAGCAATCATTTCAAGCTTCACGGACGAGTAGCTGCCACCCACCTCGATGCTCTTCACGGCCGGCTTGTTGAGCCGCTTGAGGTGCCGGTGCACCCTCCCCGCCGGCGACCTGGCCCCCGCCACCGCGGCCGCCCACAGCACCCACGCCGCCGTCACGGCCACCGCCCACGACGCGGGGCCGCCACCGCGCGCCCTCGCCATGCGCTCCCGACTCGCAGGCCCAGCACACTCCTCCCTGCCACCGCTCAGGCGCTCAGCTCAGCAAAGACAGCAACGTCTCCTCCTTTCTCCTTGCCCCCTCCCCTCTCTCGAGAAATTCAAGAACGCCCTTGTCCGTCGCAGAAACGCCCCCGCACGCTTGCTTCGCCAAGGGCCGATCCGCGAATACGGGGAGAATGCAGGGGGGGCGGGGGCCTCGCCTCCCGTGAGCACGCAAGGCTGCTGCTGCAGCAGCAGGGGGAGTGGGGAAGTGTGCAGTGCGAGCTCGGTGGGAAGCGGGCGGAGGAGGAGACTGGTCGGCCTGCCTGCAGCCTGTGCTACTCGCCATGGCTTTTGCCGTTTCCGAGCTTTAATTTTGTACCATTGGACGAAAATGCCCCTCCCCGTGCTCCATGATTCGCGAATTGTTTAGGCGCACGGTGTGGATGCCGACGAGTGACGACCGTCACGCTGACGTGTGGGGCCAACCAGATCGAACAGCGGCCGTGCAGCGCTTTTTGAAATTTTTTTACTGTCAAGTGTAAACAATACAAATGACTGTTTTTGCGTTTTTCTTACAACAAAAAAATTGTTCTTTTTGAAGAAAACACATGTTACTGGTGTTTGGTTAACAGGAGATTGGAGTGCCACGTAGGATGCAACTAGTGGCATGGTTTGAATGACAGGGTGACAATAGAGTGCGGAGTGCTCAAATAGTTTGGTGACAGGCTACGATGGAGCTATGTGGAACAAGATGACATGGAACTACGCACCAATCTAACTTCTATGTTCAAAATCCAACTGAAGTCCTTTTTAAAAAAAATAGTGTCCAAAATCTTTGTTGTTAAGTTAGGTTATTTTTTGAAAGGAAAGTTAATTTATTTATAAAAATAATTTTGAACACTGTAAATTATAATTTATAACTGAATGATTTGTAATTCATTAAATTTTTTTACTTTACCAAAATGCCAGAAGTAATCTGAAATTAGATAGTCCATGGGAATAAGGTTTTCAGGTTGCTTAGAACGAAACAGTACTAGCAAGTGCTTCTTCCTTATTTTTAAGATTTTATTATAGGTTAAGGGGAATACGATGCTCATAACATGCAATTTAATTTTAATTGTGAGTAAAAGTGCTAAATCAATCAAGATGAAAACCTGACAGAGTGGACTGTATCTCTTGAAATTCTATCCCGAGAAGATAAATTCATGCGAAATTCTTTTGTCCGAAAAGGACCATCTTCTTTAAATTTTGAGGGAGAAAAACAAAATACTCCGAGTGTCGGGTTGTGGCAATGGACGAGTGCCCGTAGCAATTCTGCAGGTCTAGGTGGTAGTGCGCGGGCCCACCGCCTCCTCTGTCCACTGTAGCGCCACCCGTGCCCAGCGACACGTCTCGGTCGCCCGCGCCCGTGCACTCGCTGACCGCCACACGAACCGCCTCTTAACCACTGACGCGCGGGCCCAGGTAACTGCGCGGACCCACATGTCACTCGACTAAGCTAGCCAAGCTGGCGAGTTCTATCCCTCCGCCGCTGCGGCCCGCGAGCGTGCCAACCACTGGCCGCTGCTGTCAGCGGCGGGGCCCCACGTGAGGCGACGCCCGGTCGACCTTGTGCCAGGAGGATGACAAGTGGGTCCACACGCACGAGGGCAGACCGGTGCAGCACCAATCTCGAGGCTGAATGTACTAGCCTTGCTCGCTGGTGTGGTGTACTACTGTGGAGCTCTGGCTGGCTTCTGCTCTTGGTGACAAAAGATTGGAGCTTTCAAAAAGATGCAATGGCCAAGATGGTCGCATGGTTTTGTTTCTCCTCATCAGGACATGTATTTCGCTATGTCAAGTTTCTTAGGATCTTCATCGACAACTATTTTGATTATTTATTTGATTGGCATGAGCTATGCAGACCAACTCGATCGTAGAACTTTTTTTCAAGAAAAAAAAACTCGATCATAGATCTCTCTATCAAATCTTATTGAGTTATATGCACCAAACTAAATTTTACACGAGGAAACATCGCCAACGCGCACACTGATACATCGCCAATGCGTACACTGATACATTGTACGTGTAACATTTAATCGTTGAGTTACCACATATAGTTTAATCTCCAACCAGATACTAAGCACTTGAGATCAACGGGCACCTGAAGAGGTGCCCACTACACTGGTGGTTAATGTTGTGTTTGGTTGGGGAGCCGAGCAGGACGGAGCGGCTCCAGCCTTTTTGTTTGGTTAGCGGACACACTAACGGAGCCATCCCAACAAGCGAATATTCGCTCAATATCCGGGAACGACTCCTTCCGCCAAAAACACCAAGCGAGTTCATCCCAATTCCGCCGTCTCTTCCTGTCTCGCGCTTCCTTCCGGTGTCGTCCTTCTCCTCGCGACCCTCTACTCCCCGCGACGACTGCTTGCTCGGAGCACGGGCGCGCTGGCGGCGACGAGCCCAATCTCCGCTCCCACAGGCGATGCAGCTTCGATTTGGCGCAACGAATCCGACTGCACGGCGACGATTTGGGCTACGACGGATCAAGTTGGGCTGCGGCCGACCGATTTGAGCAGCAACCAACGAATCTAGCGGCGGCGGCGTGACAAATCGGGAGGTGGGGTGATGAATCGGGCGGCGGCGTGGCCGATTTGGGCGGTGCAGACCACATCGGACGATAGCGGACCTTCCCTACGACCATGCTGCTGCTGTTGCTCGGGCAGAGGCCTAGCTGCGGTGGTGGAGCAGGCCTGCTGCGGTGGAGCGGCGCAGCAGGACGCCAAGCATGGCCGCCGCGCGTGCAGTGGCGTTCAGGAAAGAGATGGGAAGGAGAAGACTAGTGTATAACAGGTGGGCTCTACAAAACAGGAGTTAACGGAATAAGATTCCGCTAAACCCTCCAAGCAAATAAAAAATAAAAAATGGAATGATTCCATCCCTCCAAATAAATATAGAGACGGAGCCGTTCTATCCCTCTCATCTGAAATAGAACGTTACATCCTATCTCGCTCCATGACCTAACGCTACCTAACGGAGCATATCGACACCTTTGCACACAGAAATCATGGTGTCCGCTTCATTCTTCGACCTCGGCCTTGTTTGGTCTCGGGGTCGCCGTGGTCAATGCTACGCAAACATCCAGTCAACACAGCCCTGCACTGCAGGTCTGCAGCAGTCGGAAACTCACCATTACCATACCCATCATTGGCTTCCGGTGGGGCCCGCCGGCAGGCATTAACCACGTGCAGGAATCCAAAGGTAACGGATCGGCATGGGCTGCTCGCTAGGCTGGAGTGAATGCCACTCGCCCTGAAATACTGAATCAGCAGCACTTGAGCCAGCGTAGGGTTCGCCATCCGACATGTCACGCTTTTCGTAAAAAAAAAAATGAGACAGCTATCTTTTATTGAAAAAAGTCATAATTTCAGTAACTACATTAGTCGACTGCGATCAAAGAGAAAAGATTAACGGCAATTATCGTTATTGCCATTCACCCATGGTTGGTGATGCCCACCCTGTTTTGCCGGCGCCCTTCTCAGTTCTCAATCCTCCTAGCGAAAATCTGACTCGATCCATCCATGGCCTAGCCTGAAATAGTAAATCTAATTATTTATCAGCAAAAAATTTGACCTGACTTGATCGTAACAGAAATGTATTGCCCAGTGCGGTTATTGAGCTGGGCTTCCTTTGACCTAGTTCCGGCTGACAAATGCCTATTTCTCCATCTTTAGCGACCTATATATTGCCAATGATAATATCCTCTAAGATAAATATTCTAATGAATTTGTCGCGGACTTGCGACTTTGGAAGCTTTCTAGAGTTTTGTCGAGCAGAAGCTTCACTCGTATTTGCTTGATCTGCTTGTTCCAGAAGCTGCATCCTTTCCTAAAGCAGCAGAATCATAGCAAAAAGGACCTGGTGGAATTCCTTCCCAAACAAAAGGCAATTGCAGTCTCTCCAACTTTTCATGCAACGAGCACTTGGAGACCTGAATGGCTGCTTCCCGCATCACCTCTCCTAAATCCACTCATCTTTCTCCGTGTAATTACTCGTGCACTGCAAGTAAAATAATTAAAATCCAAATCATTACTGTTATTGTGTGGTGCTCACACACCCCAACTAACAAAACCGTATTATTGCACTATCTCACCGGCATAAATGATTGCACTGTCACCAAGATTACACCAATGCAACTCTGTGAGGCCACTACCATAACCATCCAAAGGATCCTCCATGAATGGGAGGTGTGAGCCACCCCATACATGATTCTACGATGCTGGCACTCATGAAAATTCACTGTACCATCACTGAATCCGTTTCTATTTTCTTTGCACAAAAGCCACTTTTCTCATGCATTTTCAGCCAGGCCACTTTTGCCCCCCCCCAAAAAGTTTAAATATATGTGTTTCTCCCATGCACCGTCACATGAGCGCAGCAGCATGTCACTTTGCCACGCAGGAAAGGTGTGGACGGAGGAAAGGGAAGAAGCCTCACATGGGTTGCTCGGTAGCCTGCCTGCTAGCGGCTAGATTTGTCCACTCGCGCCAAGCCCAGAAAGTGTACCCTTCGATCTTCCTACCACCAGCATCTGTTTTGTTAAGAGAGAGAGAGAGAGAGAGAGAGAGAGAGAGAGAGAGAGAGAGAGAGAGAGAGAGAGAGAGAGAGAGAGAGAGAGAGAGAGAGAGATGCTCCTGCAATTAAGGCTGCAACAAATTTGGAATGAGAACATAAGAAATCTAGGGCACCATGCTGGGAATCTTTGGGTTGTCAGGAAAAGGAATAAGGTTATCATATTATATTAGATTGAGAAGACGTTTGGAAATTCACCTGCCTGAATTTTACTAAATTATGTAGAGTTTCCCCTTCCGTGCATTCGAGATGCGTCTGGATGATGCAATTGTTCAGTTCTTCTAAACAAGCACTCAAGTATTGCTTTTCAGTTAAATGAGAACATAATGCTTGCTCCTTGCAAGTGCTACTGTGATATATCAATCATTCGGCAGCACCCTTAAGTAAGAAAAGAAATCCCCCATCATGCAAATGCATTGCTCATGAGCCACAACAAAAGGGGCATCTTTCCTATTGGCACAAAGGGGAATAATAGCCTAATTAGGCACCATGATCTCAGGTCCACAACTGCAATCGCGTCGCCAAACTACTTGCATCCACAAAATGATAGCTCGTGCCCTACCACTATGGGTGGGCGGCAAGAGATGGGCACGGATTATTGTCTATAAAACAATGTCAGCTTGGATCCTTTTGTATGATTTGGAAAAATTGTTGTGAAAGGAGAGGGTCACATGACACACAACACGGTGCCCATTTGGTTGCTCACCAAGTAAACCACAATGAGATCACGTTGTAATCTTTTTTTTTTCCCTCGGTGTTCCTCGCAAAATTCGTGAAAAAAATCACTGCACTGTGCCAAAGGCGCCCTAAGTCACCGCATCCTACACCTAGACATGTCTAACTGCAAAATTTGATGATGTTTCATGTCTGCAAAACATTTACAGTGGCATGCAATGCAACCGAAAAAAAAAACACATTGGCCACGCGCACACACAATACCGGAGCTCCCACAACACCATCACTCCATCAGCTGAAGTCAGGTAAGCATATGCGATCCAATCCGGGAGCAGGCGTTTTATGGCGTTTGTCTACAATGGCTAGAAGAGGCCACGGGCCTAGGAGACACGGACAATAATGCAGCAATGTCTGTCTTCCAAAAAGGCTGCTGCCAGTACTGTACCATACATGACGCATAGTGACTGGTGAGCAGACAGAGGAGTAGGGTGCAGGGGCCCTTCACTGGACACTCACTCACGGCAGCTGATGAAGCTGCTGCTGGCTGATCATGTGCTTGCCATGGCAATGGTGGTGGTCACGGCTGGAGTGCTAGGACAATGGAGGTTGGGGAGGACCCTGCTTGCTCTGATGCGCTCCACTTATATATGGAGGCTATCTATCCAGGGCAGTGAAAGCTACATGTCATCATTTGGAGATGGACGTATGGAAAAGTATAAGCATTTAATCATGCCGATCAAATCACTGTCAAAAGAGCATATGTGTTGGCAGAGGTAGGTGGCAGGGTGTGTGGATTTGGGGAAGATTAATGGCCATGGTGTTTAATTGTTTGGAGGAACTTTACTGACCAATGTTGCATGAGGTTTAATCTAGGACAATCTTGTGGTGAGTACAGGCGAGAGGTTCTGCAAGATTTTTTTTAAAAAGAGTTCTGCAAGATTTACTAATTACCAGTCAGGCAGTCATATGCAAATGCAGCAGGTAGTCACATGCATGGTGCCTACTGTACACTGTGCACATTCAGACAGTAGCAGGGATCCAAAGCCCCATGGTAGTTCCTGCTCACATACTTTGCAGATGGGTACAAACTTGCCTTTTGTGGCGTTTGGAGTGTCTGCAGTCCTCTTCCGCATCTTGCCAACACAAGGCTTGATAGATGCCAAACACATTTCAGTACCTGGGTTAACTTGTACATTGGGGAAGTTGGTGAGGTTTCAAAAGTTTTCTAAAAAAACTTGGGACACGGGACAAGTGGTGGTAGAGACTAGAGAGGTTGTTTAACCTTCTACCAGTTCCAGCCTCCCAGGTTTCAGAGTCCATCTAAAAAAGAGGTTTTTAGAGTCATCTCTACTTCAGCAAATGCCGAAGCTCATGCTCAATCTGTTTTAGTTTTTTTACAGGTCAAGCAATGAAAATCATGTTTTTTTTTACAGAGTACAGCAAATGAATGCACTTGTGCCTTGTACATGTGATGATGATCAAAGTACACTGCGTATTGGTATTGCACACCGGAACCCGAAAGACACACACTGCTTCACAATTCTTTTTCTTTTTTTTGAGAACATGCAATAGCACGTGTTTCATTAACAGACGAACACTGCCACCAATTATGGTACTTCCATTCAGGGATTGTAGTTCTAACACGAAGTAGTAGGTTTTATCAGCACACATGCTCGGTTGCTCATCAGGCCCTGCGCATTTGGAGTACAAGTTAATCATTCATTTTTTTGGCAAATAATTAACACAAAACTATATTCCACAACAATAGCGCTGAGGAGACTTCCTGCTCGCAAAATTTACTGAACTGTTTCAGCGTTCATATAATTATAGGCTTCATCGACCGTAACATTGCTGCGCTATGCAATGAAAATGGGAATTTGTTTGGCAATTTCTGTGGTTATACATAACACATTCTCTAGCCGCCTCTCTTGAGTCTGCCAGTGTCCTAGCTTTGGTTTGGGCCAGTGTGATGATTTTCTTTCGGCCCATTACTTTGTTTGTAGCCCATGTTCTTGTACGTACAAGGAGTTCAAACAATTGCGGTCGCAGATGAGTTGGGAATTGTTTTGCATCTCGGCTTTTTCAGAACTGGACATGAGTATTTGTTCGAGGTCAAAGAGATTAGACAAAAAGGACGAAAAAGTGTCAGGAGTACTAAAGGTGGTTTGGTGGAGTAGAGGAATTATGCTGCTAAATGATGGCTAAAAGTGATCAAGGATGCGCAAGATAAAGCTTATCGGACACAACGACCTCGTCTAAAGCTGATGATGACACCTACAATGTATCATGGTTCTATATATCACCATCCAACACCGTCTAAGGAGAGGAAGCCTCGAAGAGAAATGATAGAAGCGGTAAAAACACCACTCGATATTTAATTTACTGGCTCCACCAATAAAAAGAGCGTTAACAAAGCAGAGGCACTGGTGATGAAGCTCCTCTCCCATGAGCATCTCATGAAACTTTCCCCATCATTCTTTATAATTATCCTGTCATATTAATAAATTTTCTGATGTAGCGTAATATTTAATATATATAAAACTTTTTACGAAACCTCCACTGACACTGGTCTAGAGCAAACTCTCTCGCTGACGCCGTTGTCTGCACTCCACAGCAACCGCACGTTGAGGCGGTGGCGAGCCGTGCTTCCTGCCGCCACTGTTGCCGTCATTGCCCGTAGCGAGCACTCCTCCTCCCAGAGAGTTCTCTCGATGACGGACAGCAATGGCGTCAGCGGTCTAGCAGCGCCGCTCTATGATGCGGATGGCGCGGCAGCATACCGGCCGGATATGTCTCGCCGTTGAGGAGGAAGATGACAATCTCCACCAGCGCCTCGCAGTGTTGTGCTGCGATCCCTCACCCTCGAGCCGCTGCGCCAGGCCGGCAACAGGCTGCATCGGCGCGGGAGGTGCGAACGTTGTTGCCTCGTTGGCTCCGGTTGGTGCGTGGCCGTCGCGGCGAGCAGAGCTAGATGGGAGAGCACTTCCAGGGGCACGCCTGAGAAAGTGATGACGATAGTGGTGCTGGTAGCTAGCGATACAATCTCCACGAGCGGCGGGATTTATCAGACCACGAGACGTATCTTACAGCGAGAGAAAGAGACTCACGCTTCTCTTGTTTCTTCGGGGTAACCCGATGATCGATTTAATAAACACCAGTATGGCACTATATTATTGTTGGGTTTGTCTTATAGGATTTTTACCCTACTAGTTATGAATTAGGTTTTGGATCACTGGGTTGACCCGAGTAATCCTGCATCCTGAGTTGGTGGAATTATCACCTCCACTACAGGAAAACAGCAAACTTCCGACGGCTGAAATAAACTTCCGACGGCCCCGTCGGAAGAAAATTCACTTCCGACGGCCGAGGAGACGGCCGTCGACTTCCGACGGTCGCAGGCGTAGCCGTCGAAAGTTATCTGAGCCGCCGTTACTCCTCGCGTTTTCTTCTTTTCCCCGTCTCACGGCCGGCTTTCGCTTCCGTTTCTTTTTCCCCGGGCCATCAATCTCCCGCTCTGCGCCGCCCCAGCTCGCCCCGAGCGCCGCGCCTCCCGGCCCCGCCGCCGCACCGCCGCCCCCCGGCCGCGCTGCCGTCTCCGCCCCGCCGCCGCGCCGCGCCGCCGCCCCCCAGCCGCCCGCCGCGCCGCCGCCGCCCCGGCCTCCCGCTGCGCCGCGCCGCCGCCCCCCGGCCGCCCGCCGCGCCGCCGCCCGGCCTCCCGCTGTGCCGCCGCCGCCCGGCCTCCCGCTGTGCCGCCGCCCCCCGGCCTCCCGCTGCGCCGCGCCGCCGCCCCCCGGCCGCCCGCCGCGCCGCCGCCGGCCCGGCCTCCCGCTGCGCCGCCCCGGCCCCCCGCTGCGCCGCCGCCGCGCCGCCAGGCCCCGCCACCGCCCGACCCCCGCCAGACAGACCCCGAGCTGAGGTTGGAACATTTTTTTTGCGTTGGTTCCTTTTTTTTATACAAATAGAATATACCTGGCTCACAAATCGAAAGCAGCAGAGTAAGCGCCCGACCCCCCGCCGCCCGGCCGCTCTGCCCGCCTCCCCGGCCACCCGGCCGCTCCGCCCGGCCCGCCGCCGTCCGACCCCCCGCCGCCCAGGTTAGTGCAGCACCGTCGGATGTTAAATAAAATATTATATTTAATATTCATATTATAGTGATTAAACACTAATCGCTTAAGTTTAGTAACTAAAGCTTTATAATTATGATATATCTAATTTAGAAGTAATTATTTTAAAAATGATATGTCTAATTAAGCCACCGGGTCATACTTAAATTTATCAGATTAAATAGTTAATTAAGATAACTGTATTCTAAGTTTGCAATTGTTTAACTTAAAGTATGGGTAAGGATCGACAATGGATGTACGAAGGTTGGTCTAATTTGTCAGATAAATGGATAGCTAATACGGAGGAATTTGTTAAGCGTGCTTTTGCTATGTCAAAGAATGGAAATGATGTGAGATGCCCATGTAGCCGTTGTCGTATTTGCCATTGTCAGACTAGGAAAGTTTTGTCCTCACATCTGATAAAGTATGGTTTCATGCCTAACTATGAGGTGTGGGTGTATCACGGTGAAACTTTACCTCCTCAAAATGCACCAGAAGTCCCAATACCATTAGAAGTGGCGACGTCAGCACAAGTTCTAAGTAATGATAATGGAGAGTATGATAGAATGGATGAGATGCTTCGTGATTTAGGGGAAGATATGGAGCTCCCATCCGAGACTGAGGATCCACCCACGTCGGAGGTTAAAAAATTTTTCGAGCTCCTTAAAGCTTCAGAAGAGCCGTTGCACGAGCACACAAAAGTGACTCCTTGCTTTCGTGACTTGACTCATGGCTATTAAGTCCAAATTCACATTATCTCACAATTGTTACAATATGATCTGACGGACGAGGAGACAAGTAGCAAGGAGTCGGACGAGGCGGGCCGGGAGAATGTCTTAGGTGGTTGGGATAGATGGTCTGAAGGATCTGCAGGTGTTGGGTCGGCAGGTCAAGGGTCAAGAGTTGGTGGGTCAAGAGCTAGAGAGACTAGTGCTAGTGATGCGGGGACAGTAGCTGGTGATGAAGGGGCAGGAGCTGGAGAGGCTGGGGCTGGGGCTAGAGGGTCAGAAGCTGGAGGATCTGGAGGGCAGGGTCGGACACGTAGGCGGCGGTCGAAGATTGGTTGGATTCCGCCGCCTAAACCTCCACGAGAAGAAGAAAAGTGCGTGATCACACCGAATGGAGATGGGTTAGTATATTTTTTCTATGTTTTAGTACATAATCCTTATTCCGAATTGATTCTAATTGTTTTATATACTTGTAGGTCTTGGTTTGAGCCTAATTTCCCAGGTGTTGGTCATTTAAGACAGGTGAACAAAATTTTAGGTAACATATGCCGTATGCTTTGGCCTGGAATGGTAGAGCTTGTATCTGGTGAACGGATCCCTGCTACATCTTGGAATCATTATAGATATGATGTCAACATAACGTTCGGCAATACCCAAAAGGCAGTTTGGGCTGAGTTTTGGGTATGATTGCGCTTATGTACTGATTTAATTTTCTACATACGATGGCTACTGATTGTGTAAAATTTTTGCAGAAATACTACAAGTTGCCTGAGGAGGGATCTTATGATGATCATGCCAGACGTGTGTTCCACCATAACGCACACATTGTGGTTAGAGATATGATTTCTTATGCCAGAATTCAGGTTGTTGTTTCTTATCTGGAACGGACTCAAGGATACGATTTGAGAAGAAACGGGATGCTGGAAAATATTACTTGACTGAGGAGCAATACCGCGAGGTAAACTGTTGCAAGTTGCAATTAGTATGATTCTGTTTGTTATCTTGAAACGAAATATTGTTGTGCAGGAAATGATTCCGTGGATGGCCACACGTGAGGAGGCTTATCATGCCTTATGTCACTATTGGACCACGGATGAGTTCAAAAGCATTTCCTAGAGAAATAGAGGAAATCGTGGAACTGAGTCCTATTACACCTACGGAGGTGATGGGCACTTCCGATTGGCCAAACGCATTGTAAGTGAACTCTTTGAAATGAATTCTATTAATTTCATTTATCAATGCATGCTTCTTTAATTTTTTGTTGTATGTATAGGAAGTTCGCACAGGTGTAGCACCGAGTGATATTCAGGTCTACCTCGAAGGTCATAGAGGACGTGATCCTACAAATCTGGATCAGTTATGCTCTCAGGCGGCTACAGAGCGTCTGGTATATCTAAATTTACAAAATTAGCTCTATCGAGTTGTCATGAAACAATCTTATGTAATTGTGTGATTTTGTTCTTCGAAGGCGGCATATGGTGACCAAATGATTGCTCGCCATGGAGAGGGTTATGATTGGAGAAACGCGCCTATTGATCCTGAGGCCGTTTACAGTAGTGGTGGTGGAAAACCTCATGGCCGGTTAGATTTCTTTAAATTTCATTCTAATTTTATAATTTAAGCAAAAATACATATTTTGAATTTGCTATATTTGGTCAATATTTGTAGGTATCCATTATTCGACAAAGTCATTGACTCGAGTCAGGTGCCGTCGCGTCAAAGAGCGGGATCGTCGCAGTCAGCAAGTCGTAGCACAAGTAGTGGCGACGACAGCGCGGAGGTTGTAAGGCTGCGTGAAAGAGTAAGACAACAGGAGCTACAACAGCAGTGGTTCCAAGCTCAACTTGCACAACAGAATGCAATACTGCAGGTAAATCTTAATTGTTACAACTTAGGTTAAGTTACATTCTTGCTGACAAATTTGATCTTTTAGCAAATAGCGACCCAACAGAATATACAAGTGCCACCACTGGTACCTCCACCTTTTGCATAGGCCGGTTGGCCATCAGCTTCACCTCAGGTATGATAGTCAAGGATTCAAATGTTAGTTCATAGTTATCCAATTAGTTATCTTTCAAACTAATCTTGTCCATTTATCTTTTATAACCTTTTCACACCCCACCACCTAACTTAGCGGCACCGGGAGACTCACACGTTGATCCAACAACGAATTGGGCGGATCAATTCATTGGAAGTGGCGGATCAACTCAACCAGGTGATGGAGGTGGCCAAACTTAAGTGAAACATTATTGTTGTGTGAATTTGTTTAATATGATACTTGTATGAAGTTTGTGAACTTTGATTATGAACCTGTGAAGTTTATGTACGTGGATATATGAATTGTATACCTGCGTGCAATTTGTGATTGTGAATTATAATTGTGGATGAAATTTGATTGTGTCTGTGATTGGTTTTGGGGTTTCAAGTTATGTTGTTAGTTTGGGAAGCTTAACTTCCGACGGCCGTTGAAACCGTCAGAAGTTAAGAGACGGCCGTCAGCCGCCGTCTGCTGGCTAACTTCCGACGGTTTACGGTTAGGCCGTCGGAAGTTTAGTATTTCCGATGACCTCGGCCCGTCGAGCAAACTTCCGACGGTTTAGCGGTAACTTCCGACGGTTTAGTCGTCGGAAGTTACCCGTTTTCCTGTAGTGCTCTAGCGGTATATAGCCTCACCCAGGATCATCGTCCATGCCCAAACATCTTCCCCCAACTGTCATGGCCGGAACCACGACAAGTTAGACGAAGCAATGCAGAAAGACGTCTTTGATAAATATTTGCATTTCTGTTAGGGGCCGTTTGGATGCTCTAATTTTGGAGAAATTGAAATCTATTTAATAAACTAGGCTATTTGTTTAGAATTTAATATCCGACCACTTTTCAAAGTTTAGATATAAGTCTATACTAAATTCATAGGGTAGGAGATGGAAATTGATTCTATACACCACCTAGTTATATTTCTATTCCGTAACTTATAACACGCTTTTTAGCTCACTTCTCTGTAGTAGAAATATAGCATATAAGTATCTTCCTCGTATGGCCAACAATAGTATACAAATATATTCCGTATATAATTATATTAATTAATATATTTATCTCTAAATTATAATTATTAGAATGGAATTCAACTTCAATATTCCAAACGGGCCTTTGCTGTAAAAATGACTTTCATTTTAATTAGCTGTATGGTTAACCCGAGGCCGATTGGGTGAGGCATATAGCCACTCGTGTGTAAAGGAGAACACATGCTTAAATTTGATGAAAAGTAAGAATCCGGAATAGGAACATGTCCTAGTTCCACCCCAAATCTCTTGTGCTCACGTCCCGACAATCGTTGGCGGCTACGGGTAGTTTGGATGACCACAATGGGCTGAAAAATCAGTCCATAGTAATTAAAATACTCCTTTCAGCTAGATGAACCATTGTGCAAGGTACTTTTCAGCTAGCCATAGATATGGACCGGTTTCAGCCGGCCTAGCTGTCGCCAGCTTGAAGCCTCGACAAAATCGAGTCAACCAAATCGTGTGAAAGAGAAGAGAGGAAGGAGAAAGAAAAAAAAAAGAAGAAAAGAAACGGATGGGACTGCCATGCAAGCAGGGTATTAAAAGGGTTGGTATCTGACGGAAACGATAACACCCAAACTAGACGGCAGGGGTAATGAGGTCTTGAAGAAAAGTTGAATTGATGGCATGAAGGGCGGCTGAAGTTTTTCTAACGGTATAACGAAGAAGTCTTTTTAGTGGCGCGTGTAGAATTATATAACTCTTTAGTGTTTTATAACTCTTTAGTAGTATATTTTTTTTGAAAATTATTTTGATAAATCTAAATATATAGATTTTGCAATGCTCCTAGATATACGCTTTATCGAGATACATACCAAAATCTATATATTTAAATTTACTAAAACAATCTACATTTTAGAATGGAGAGAGTACTACACATACATACATTTTTATATGTCCTTCCACGTATCAATCTGTTAGTGGATGTTGCCGACAGTATATATAGATGAGATCATCTGAATCATATACGGTAACAAACCGTCACCGAAAGCACACTTAGCATAAAGAGCTGCCACGTTTGAACATAAGGCAAAGCGGTACACCATGTCTTTTTTTTGAAAGAGTTCTTTTCTAAAAAAAATTGACAGAGAAGCGGTACACCATGTCTGGACAAGATCTTTATTAATCGAACCAGTATTAAACAGTGAAGGACTCATCCAGATAAGTTTGTGCGCCAGGCGAAGGAGGGTTTTCCATCAGCAGGCTGGCTCCGTACTGCAAAAGGAGAAAGCCCAATGCTTCGTGTGAGATATCAGACTGGACAGGAGGATTTTCATCGTTCATTCGTTCTAACATTGACCAAAGCTAACACTAATCAAAGAGTGACTACACATGATATGCAAGAAGGAATTAATTAGATTTCTATAAAATACTCCATCCATTCTAAATTATAAATTGTTTTAGCTCTAGATAGAGCGTGCATTTAGGTGCATAGCAAATACCATGGATCTAGAAAAGTCATAATGACCCGTAATTTTAAAAGAAAGAAATAACTTGAAGTATATAAAAGGAGGTAAGAAGTACCCAGTGCACGTTTGTCGGAAGAAATCTCCAGCCGGGTGGCGGAGTGCACCCGCCTAATCCTAGTTTAGGATGAGTTTGGGGGAGATCTAGGAGCCATTGATCGAAGGGTTGATGAACACGAGAAAGACACGAGGATTTAGAGTGGTTCGGGCTGCCGGAGCGTAATACCCTACGTCCACTTTGTGTGTTGTATTACTTGAGAGAGCTCGTGGAAAGCTTGTGTGAAGCTTGGCTGTCTGTAAGACCTGTGTTCTAACAAGTACCCACTCTCTTTTATAGACTAAGGGGAGTGCTTACACTATGCGGGGCCCCGACTGGTGTGTCCGGCCAACAGGAGCCTGTAATATGAGAGATATGTGATCTTCTTCTCCAGCTCCTTCCTGTAGTCCTCACGATCGAGAAGTTGATGTGCGTATCTACAGTCAGGATATGGTCTTGTGCCGCCTTACCGGCACAGTACTTGCTGTCAGTGACTACGCACAGAGGAAGTTGTGCTATCACTGTTGGGTCAGTACCCTCTGACAGGCGAAGAAGCTGCGCTGACCCGCTGCGCCGTCGCCTCCGCGCATACTGTTGCAGCGCACGCCTTAACTCACCTGCAGCAGGCCATCATCACCCACGCGCGGGGTGCCGTGATGTGACCATACGCCGTCTACCCACGCGCAGAGCATAGTGACGTGCCGCCTTGAAAACTGGCGGGTTTACCGTGGTGTCAGTTGGGCAGACCATGCCTTGACTTGGGCACACGCAGCCCACCTACCCGCATTTAATGCGGTGGTTGGGCTGGCGTCCCGCGGAGGGCCTTCTGCCACGGGCACGTGGCAGGGCCGGCCCTGCTGTTGCCTCCGTGGCGGCACGTGGCGGCGCCGGACCCCTTCCTTGGGGAAAGAGAGGTCCGGGCCCCCGAGGCCAGTCTGGATGGACAGGCCCAGAGGGGTCTGGCCCCCCCATGCTGCGGCGCCGGACCCCCTAGGGGTCCGGGCCTGTGGAGCAGCTCTACACCCTGTCCTCATGGGCACGTGGAGGTGCCGGACCTATGAGAGAACGGGGAAGGTCCGGGGACCATGACCCCAGCTGTCGGGTCCGGGTCGTACGCCCCGTCACCCAGAGGACAAGGGAGAGGTTACGGATAACCTTACGCCTATCTGGTTGGACACACTATCAGAAGACTTTCTGACGGGCTAGGCCCGCGGAGATGCAGATCTCCTCGCAGCGGACTATTACGACCTTCTGATCGCTAAGCAGCTCCTTGGCGATCATCGAGGAAAGGCGGCCGAGCATGTGGTGGCGTGCATCCACCACGATGCGCTTGGCGCACACGCCGGAGCCAGACAACCATCGCGCCCTTACCTAGGAGGCAGCAGCGGCGCTCTATGGGTTTGAAGGTGATGGAGGCGGATCGTGGGTCCGCCACGACGCGCCTGGCCCACTCGTCAGGGCCGGACACCCTAGTAGGAGGTACCCCTATCCATATGTACCGACAACGTTGAATACCGGTTCCGCAAAGGCGACGGTGCTGATAAGTTTCCGGACCATGGTCGCGTATTCCGTGAGTGTTTCGTTGTCAATAACAACAATGACAAAACCAATAGCCGCGCCGACTATCATGCCAACTCCGGCGCCAGCCATAGCCGTGAGGATACGAACAGAGCTGACCCCGGAAATGGCCCCCACAAATGCACCAAGTCAACCTCCAGCAGTTAACCATTCTATTATTTCGCCCACGCCTTCAACTTTCTGCCCCTTTGCCTTCTTGATCTACATGAGTATTCACTCGTACGCATGAGTTCTCGATGCAAGATGATAACTAGATAAAAATCATAAGCACGTACAATTCCTGGGCTATATCCGATATTGGAGGATTATTGTATTAAACATTGTGCACTCCATCTATTAGAACGAATTAATGCATATCAAGACATATTTCATGGTAAACTTAAAGGGGACTAATTTGATGTTTGGTGTCTTTTTTCTAAAATCTTGATCAACATTAAAAAATGAACTTAAGATAAAACTAAAACATCTTACATTTTGGAACAGATGTAGTAGAAATAATTCTACAATGCAATGACTGATATTGTTGTTTGATTTTCTAGGCGACCCAAGACAATTAATTGTTCTATGCTTGTGTATGCAAAAGTGAAGAGAAATTGTAACCATACTTAACTTTATACATATATATATATATATATAAAAGAAGGTTTGCTTGCACAGGAAGAATAGGATAAAGCCTTAGATGAGTTTTTTTTTTCAAAAACGAGGTTAATTACCAAATTGCCTTTTGCGACTAGGAGCAGCAGCATATTGACCTACTACTCCACACTCAATATATTTTTTCCAAAACTTTGTGATAAAGGATATGGATGTTGTAACAACCCAGATGATGGCTTCAAAAGAGATTCTTTTTTTTTGTTTGTTAAATGGGTTGCTGAGAATGGACAAGCATAAAAATAACGACGCCATGGTGGTGCCATGGCCAGCGGAACACGGTCAAGAAATGACACTGAAAATATCCGGAAAAAACGCAGACGAACGAAGAGAGGGACGAATACACGTGCCTTGGCAAGACTGCCGTAGCTCTCTCGCCCTCGAGTCCCCATGACCGAATGGCACAGAACCTTGAACAACGGAACGGAGTCCGATGTGTGAGAGGTTCGAGAGCTGAGAGGCGAGAGGACACGGGAGGCCCGGCTGGCTCTCTCTCTCTCCTCTGCTTTTATAGATGGAGTTGAGATGAAATCGAAGAACTGGGAGCAGAAAACGTGTTTGCTTTTTCATATTATTTGTAATCACCTTTTAGTTGACTGCGTGCGGTCGTATAAGTCAGAAATTTTTTGTTTTCTCAAAAAGCAATCGCCGTGGATCTGCCCGAGCCGAAGCACGAGGATGGACGCGCGAGTTAGAGCAACATTAATAATACAGTCTGCTGCTTACTGCAAGAATCTTTGTAGTCTATATCTCAGCCCACTCATATAATAGTTAGCTCTTCATCATTAATACATGGTCTATTTGTCTCTCTTATAAAAATTTTTAGTTTTTGTATCGAAACCGAATGTAAATTTACAGCCCGCTTCTTCTCTATTTTCTCTTCTCTCTCCTCCACCTCAGTCAGACTGTTTACAGTACTTACTTTGCTCTTAGGAGGGGGCCACTGGACATGCACCACAATAATTAGGCTACCAGCATCTTCAGGTAGCCCTTTTTCTAAAAATCTATCACTATTGGAGAAAAAAACGCTCCATCGAGTTCTTAACGGTTCTTACTTTCCACAATACTTTTTCACCTTAATATTTTTCTCCAACTCCAAAAAAATAAAGGGAGAGTTCAGCTTCCCCTACCTACTATGACAGCTAGGGAATGTTTGATTTCTGAAGGCTTATTTTAAACCTATCACGTCGAATGTTTGAATACTAATTAGAAGTATTAAATATAGATTAATGATAAAAGAATTCATAACCTCTAGGCTTGTTCGCGAGACGAATCTATTAAATGTAATTAGTCTGTGATTAGTCCATGTGATGCTACAATAAACATGTACTAATTATGAATTAATTAGACTTAATAGATTGATCTCGTGAATAAACCCTAAGCTTATGCAGTTAGTTTTATAATTAACTTATATTTAATCTTTCTAATTACTATTGAAATATTCAATATGATAGTGCTTAAAATAAAATAAACCCACTTCTCTTTTGCTGCATCAGCCTACTCATGCCACCGCTGCACCAGGCTTGTCACCGCCGGCCACCATCTCTGAACCCCAGGTCACGCTCTCTACCCTGTTCCCATTTTTGGTGGACACACCTATAGAGGCCTTTAGTAACCGTTAGTTTCTAACGGCCTGATCCACCGGATCGACCTCACCCCTGCTGAGCTTGGGGAGGACGAGGACCATGAGGACCATGCCGATCCCAACATGTACTCAGCAGCGTGCAGTGGCGGGATAGGGACTCGCACGGGCGTTTATTCCGGTGACTTGGGGACGAATGCCCCTGGTAGGATGGATTGGAACGCGGCAGACATTATTCCATTATGAATTCGTAATTGCTCTACACAAATCCAACGTTAGCGTGGGAACTACTTTTCAACCAGCTGTGACTGTGACGGAGTAATTTTATTTCAACCAGACTTTCCAATACAATGGTGTCATCAACGCGTCTATGGCTCTGACTCCTAGGGAGATTATGTACAGAATTTCTAGTCTTTACCGTCCCCGGCGGCTTTAATTTATTTATGTTTATATTTACACGAACCGGCAAGAGAGCTGTTTGTTGCAGTAATTAGACGGCTTTGCTCCATGTGAACCGAGAACGGGGAAATAGAGACCGGAAGGATTTCCGGTTCATGCTAGGGCGGCCGCCTCTCCCTTCCCAGCGACGATCGACGACGGAGATCTAGAATCCCTTGACTCCGGGCAGCCCATCACGTATTGACCTTCTGCAGCTGCTGGTCATCAGAAACCTCGAGAGCGCTTCCTGTATTCCCGCGGGTTCATGTACTCCCCTACTCCCATTCAAAAAAACTACCAATAGATGCACATAAAAAATTGCAAAAAAAAATGAATGGATAGAATGAGAAAGTATCTACCTTCATACAAAATTTGAGTTTCAACGGATATTTGTGATAGGAGAAACAAAAAGATGAAATCAGCCATAAACAGTAGCGGGTTGGCGGGTACAAGGAAAACAGTGTAACCCGCACTATTCATAGGCTGATTTCTCTTTTTTTTTTCTTTCTCTTTGCACAAATTTTTCTTAACACCAAATTTTACATGGACATAGATCTTTGCCTCATCCATCCATATTTTTGTTTGAATTTTGTACAAAATATTTTAGTAGTTCTTTTATTATGGGAGCACGAGAGTACCTAAGCGTGCTGGAGCATCTAAAATTTTCTCTAGAAACCTTCTCACCGCCAACCTTTCAAGAATGCCACGGATCAGCCAAAAGAGATACCGCACAAACTCAAAACTCCGCTCCTTAGCTTGATCCTCGATTCATCACCCGAGCTGTTACTAGACTGTTGTCCTTGCCATAGCCAAGCTTGCCATCGGGATCGGCTCTACTGATACGACGGGATCAAATACTGATGCAACAGTGCTGCACAAAGAAATTTAGATGCAGCTCCGCCCCTGCGCACGATTTGTCCACTGATCGAAGTTTCGTCCGTGCCGGGGATGGAGAGCTACGAGAACGTATCCAGTGCTACGGACCCTTGCTGTGCTACCGAGAAACGGCAGCTATTGGAATGGCCTTTCGATATCTTCTAAACCAGTCCCTGAAGAAAGCGTTCTACTCCCCAAAAGGTCCAGGACCATGGTACATTTGCATTTCCGCCCACTGATTTTGTTCCCTTCTCATTCTAGCTCCTTCTGGACAGATCGATCTGTTCCCCCGACCAACCATGGAACCGCACTGGATTTAGGTTTGTATTTGATCCAGATTCGTTTTCTTTCATGCTTGATTTCTCAATCTGCGCTCCTTGTCACACAATTGGATTTCTATGGAGTGCTGCGATGTGGCTTTCGGATTCAGAACTCTTGCTGCTCTGCATTCCCTAAAGTGCCAGAAATCAGAACCTTGTGCAGCGGCGGTGGGGTGGTGTCACCATTGCTGTTCCTATGAGTTTAGGGCCTTATGGAATTCCGAGTCGCCATCTCCTGCGGTCCTGCCACTGCCATGGCATGCCTTCCAGGTCCTCCTATTTCTTCCTTAGGGTTTCTGTTTCACAAATTTGTATGCTATGGACTATGGTCATTCATAGAACACGGATCTATACCCCAGTAGTAGAGTGTCGACACTCCGCATTGAAATTTGATCAAATTTCTGGTGCATTTTTCCTTGCCATTTGTGCCCTGCAGCTCAACATTTTTTTTGGTTAATTTTTTTTTACATTCCATTGCAATCAATTTTTCTTCCCACCATACCCATGCAACTTATGCAATGTATACTGAATTGGGTATTCTACAGTATATTGTTCATATGGTAGGTAGAATTTCAAAAAATTTCAATCCTGGATGAAACTTATTGTTTGTTTGTATTCGGCCGGCCACATCTTCTTTTTTGAGAAAGGATAGTTCATTTTATTTTCTTGCATCACAAACCAGCCTTTGATCTGTGACTACTGTCCCATGTGTATTGCAGGTCAAAAAGCACTACGATAGTGCAACTTACATGGAGTACTGCCTTGCGACAATTGTGGGCATCTATATTCGTTCAACATTTGTTTCTATGATCTCTGCTCTCCCTCTTCCACAACATCACAATTGTATGGTTACAATACATGGCATTGGCATGATTGCCTGTTGCAAGTAGAATACTTCAGGTTCCTCATTTAGCACGCACTTATGACAAGGTGATACCACCTTTTGTCAAGACATGGATACTTCTCACTACTAACTGATTTACATAAATCATGGTGTACCTCTTACCGCTGCAACATGTAACATGTACCACTTGAAGGGCTGAGCTTGTATTTTGTTATGTTCTCTCAGAATTCACAATCACACTAGATGAAAGTACTCTAGCATTTGTGTTCTTGTAATCGTGTATCATGTATTTTGTACAGTACCTTCAGGTTCTAATGGCTCATTGGATGTGTGTGGCTTAATGGTTTATGGAAATTTTGGAAGCAACTTGAATTATGAATGTTCCAAAACACTAAGCTTAATGAATGCTTCCTGTTGTACTTTCATGAGCTTTTGCGATTTGATATCGAGCTGTAAAATCTTATGATGCAGAGATTGATGCAACTTTCATTAGCAGTTCCACTTGCACTGAATTTCTAATGCTGAAGCTTGCATTACTTTGGCTCTTCCACTACTGCAATGCACTTTCCCCCCTCATCTCAAGATGGACAAGCATCTGCCAACCTTATGCAGGGATAGCTGTTAACACATTGAGGAAATTGACAGTAAATTTGTAATCATTTAGTCCCCAAAATTCTCACATTTGGTATCCCAAAAAGGCACAAGATTAAACACATTTGTTGAGAGCTACTATCAAGCAGCCCTCTAATACCATATCATGCCCACACACACAAAAAAAAAAAACATGAGTGTCTCCTAGTAGCGACGACAACTCATTATGCAACCTTCAGCGCAATCACATGCATCTTGTAGCTAGGCCTATCTCCATCTTGTGCATCTTGCAGCAATATTGGAAATAGTTATTCTTGTGTTGCTTGGGAAGTTTCACAGTGTTTCTTGATGCTCCCTGCCGGCCATCTTTGGTTGAGATGACAATCGAAATTCAAGATGATACATGTTATACAGTCCTCGGATGGTCCAACAAAATACAATTGAGTCTGTGATAGAATCAAAATATTTATTTATCAATAATCCTAGCTAGATAAAGGTTAATGCCAAGTGATAACCAAGATATTCTTATGTTCTTTTACATAAGGATATTCGAAATCACTGATTGTGCACATTTATGTTAGGAATTTGATTGAACAATCCCACGTCACTTATAAAAATGAAGGAGGGGAGTAACCTTTTCTTTTAAGGAAAAGAACTCAAGGCTGTTGCCATTTCCCTCATTTTCATAATAAAACTATTGAAGAAAACGAGCGCATTGAGTGCCACTAACATGACTGCCCAAATTGACTTCTTTGTGCACCAAAGAAGCATACGAATTGTACTTTCATAGCCTGTGGCGTATATCTTAGAACGATGAGCACACATCTGTTAAATAATAACCCTGTTACTTACAGAAACTCATTGATTCAGATCACCATTTGCTTTGATCGTGAGAGCCATTTGAGGGCAGCACCTCTGCAAAGAACGAAAATGTGCTTTAGACTATCGATGTTGACTTAAGGCTCATCCAATTCTCTCATGATTATGTGGCCCAAGAATGCCATCAGGTATGTTATTTCGAAATGGCTACATATGATGTATGAAATCATAGCCAAAGTTTCAAAAATGGAACATGATCGAGTGAGCTTGCTACTGCTTACATATTAGAAAAAAAGAAAAAAAGTATTTACAGAAGAGTAAGCCTGCTGTTGACACAAAGGTAATGTAACATTAGAAACGTTGAAGGGAACTCCAGTGTCCTTCCCCTATCAATAGTGGTTGATCTTGGTCACTGTCAGATTGATTTAGCGAATTCGAGTTTGGATTTAAGATCAAGCGAATTAATTTAGATTAGGATTTGGGGCACGCACATATGGAATGAGCTGCAGAACCTGGAGTTGCATCGGTGCCGCTGTACCTGCGGTTCCCATAGCCTCCGATCTGCACACAACATAGAAAACTGCAACTCAAATTGATGAATGATTCTCAAGATCAAGAGGATAGGGTGGAATTCCACACTACCGTACCTGAAATTCCACCCACAGATGCCGACAGACTCTCTGGTCATTTGAAGATGTGCCATGGAGGCAAAACGCACTGGAGATGCTATGCTGGCCAGAACTGCTGCAGCGGCGTGAAATGCTCCTCATGATGTCGGGGGAGACGCAGCCCCGTTCACTTCTCTTCTAGTGCTTCTTCATGCGGACGCTATTGCCAGAGATCACTGCCACAATGGCGAGGTCAAAGCCTAACCTGCAACAACTTGACCAATGCGTCAGGGGGCAAGGAAGAAGACAAGATTCGGGATTTCGGGTTGAGGCGTAGATGGAAATAAAGGATCGATCCATGGGGACTTGGCGAATCTAACCGATGGCAGCTTGCCTATCTGCGGTGGCCGGGAAGTCATCTGGTTGGGGAAGAAAGTGAAGATCGGGGAAGAGGAATTGAAATGAAAGAAGGAACAATTCAGGGTGGTGGGTGTAAGATGTTCTACAATTAGAAAACAATAGGGGGTTTTGTAAAAATGTGCAATGGGAATCCCACCTGCATGGATCAGGACCGTACACACTGCATCCAACGGCTGGCGTTTCTCGGTAGCACGGTAGCACACGAAGGGTCCGTAGCACTGGATACGTTCTCGGAGAGCTACCGGGGGCAAACGCCAAAACTCCTATATCAGTAGTCATCAAGCCATCACTTTCTAAGGCCATCTACCGGGATAATAGTAAAACAAAGGTTTAGTCCCGGTCAGAGTAATGAAGCCATCAATTTAACTTCCCGGGCCACCCTACCTGAATATTCCCCTTGCCACATGAATGAAATCAAGGCAACGATGGCTGCCGAACTCTACAAGATGAAATAAATTAAAGAAACATCCTAAGGTCAGTTTAATTGGAATTTTATAGGTATTAAATTTTATAACACATCAGCAATTTTGTTAAGGTGATAACCTTAATATGAGAAGAGAGAAAGGAAGAATTTTATCCCTATTAAGTTCAGCGGACTCTGATACCAATCCTCATAAACATGCACCGAGAATATTATGATTCTATAGCATCTCACATTTGATCGCATCATACAAGAATTAAATGTGACAGTCTGTTTATAAAATAGTGTAATGAAACTATACTGTGAGAAGATGACTATTTTATTTTACTGTATAGTTGACGTAACAATTTTAGTAATAGTGTAACTTCAGTGTAATGAAGCCATCTCTTCCCCATGCCAGCTAGCGGGATGTTGTCCTTTCCACTAGAGTAAATCGGAAAAAAATCTAGTGCTACCGGTGCTTATACGCGGTAGCATCGAAACCACTTTATATCAATTCATTTAAAAATAAGGATGGGTAGATTATGTAACCATTTAACATATAGACTTAAGCCGTGTTTGGAACCGATTGTCCGATGATTCTCGTGAAAAAAAATAAACCAACAATGCAAAATGGTATAATTGTCTATTCTTTTTTCGGAGGTGAGTGGCGGCTCGACAAAGCTTGGGGCAGCCTTGGATTGCTCAAACGGGCAACGACCCCTGCGAATCTAGCCACCTAAGCTCCATAACGATGCTCATTTTGCTCCTACTGTGACACGAGATAAGGAGCAGCATTCCACATGGACTCCAAAACTTAGGGGCCTCCATATTGTAATCTAAGGTGTCCTTTTTCTGATGAAGGTGCTCCCCATGTAGGGAGGAAATCCCTTCGCCACCATATCTATATAAATACGGGACTATAAATGGCGTATCCATCTTAGAAATTTTGCCCAATGAGATGGCGGGCGAGCTTGGCTAAACCAGATCTGGTCAAGATCAAATAGGTTGGGTTTACCTCTACTATTTTCTACATTACCAAAAACATTTCTCATAAAAAACAATTCCAGATAAAGTTAGATATTGTTTTTAAACCATGAAAAATATCTAGTAGGCAAAATCCTAAAGATAGTTTGGAGCAAGAGTCCAAATAAAATATGTGGAGCTTGTGAAAGGATTCTAGAAACTTCTAAAAAATTGAATTTACACTAAAAAACCCCAAAACCGTCAAGAAAATAATCCTTAGCGGTCAAACCGCCAAGCAAAATACACCAAGAGTAGAGAGCCAAGGAAATTCGATTTCTCTGGCAACCAGCCGCCAAGGGTCATTTTCTTGGTGGTTTGGCCGCCAAGAAATCTAGGACACGAGTAAAATCTCCAAAGTGCCAAGCGTCAAGGCTATAACTTTCTTTGGCTGTCAATGACTGCCAAGTAAATTCCTTTACTTTACTTGGCGGCCACCAATCGCTGCGGCCAAGTAAATACGTTTCCTTGGCAGCCTTCGACTATCAGGAAACTGTGATTCCCTTGGCTTCCAACCGCCAAGGAAACACATAACATCAATAAAAATATAAATAGTAAAAAATATAGCTACAATTAAAATCAATAACATGTAGCTGAGAATCACACGTCCATTTACCCCTACTGCACATTTTGGCACACACAAAGACAAGATCTCATTTTCATAATCCATAAATCCACATATCTTAAAATCACACGTCCATTTACCCCTACAAGCCTTGAATAAACCTTATGCATCAAATACATAAGTCACTATCATTTAACAATTTTCACCCTTAAACTCAGATATAACCTCATGTCACTACAAATCACAGCCATGGACTTCATTACTATCTGAAATAATGGAGAAGTAATTATTAGTCCATGAGCTCGCTAATAGCATGGCACAAATTTATACTTGAGTACAATTCCAATTTGTCGTAGTGTTAGCTATAGAAAAATTGAAATAATGCTAGATAAATATAGAAAATTCCTAGAAATCCTAATTGACGTATAAATGCATTTTAAAAACTATTCACCCATAAAACTAAAAACTCAAGATGCAACCAATATGAATGCACCACACACACATTAATATAATGTAAAACATATCAATTTAGTTTTAGATAATAATTATTTTCCTACACTAAATATTCTGATAATTATATAAATGTTGAAAGATTTTAAAATGATGACAAAACTATTGTTTTTATTTAGTATATTCTACTCACATCCAAAATTAAAATATTTTGCGGTGTGATGGTTATGTTATCATTGCATTCATACTTGATTAACGTTTACAATGCTCTAGTTAAGTAGTCTTGATGCTATTAGAACTACAGCATGTGTATAATCTAAACTTGTTATAGATTGGTTATCTCTTGCTTATATGTGTTATTTTTTGCTACCATCTATTCTGTTTTCACCTTTTGATTCATCAACACACAAGTAATTCGTGAATAGAGTGTATCTCAGTTGGTAAGGTTTCTTGTGGTTGAACATGCCTATGTGGGTTTGAGTCCTCGACTCGTGATGATTGCTCGTATTTTTCTGAATTTATCCTAGAATTTAATTGATGTTATTCTTTCAGCAGTAGGCAATATGCCCATCGATAGCGATGTTTGTGGTGACTTTCATCAATCCCGAGATACGATGGTTCAGTCTCTCGGAGGTGAGTTACGTATGTATATTCATAGGAGCGAACGTGTATGCGTATATATGAGATGTATTTTGTAAAAAAAGAACGAGTCATCCTTAGTTAGCTCTCCACTGCATTCATGTTTGATTCATGCTTACAATACTATATTTAAATAGTTTTGATGTGCTTGTTTTGATGGGTCGATAAACCTTTGGAGAATATTTTTAAGAGAAAAGCTACTACTGATCTATTTGCTTGTGGTTCACGAACTGGTATCGCTAATCGGCACTAACACTAGGTACATGCATAGTGCACACACAACACTTGGGTAGATGGATAAGACATTCGAGTACAAAGCGGAAGTTGGTGAGGTTTCAAAAGTTAAAAAACTAAGGACACGGGTCCAGTAGTGGTGGATAGGTTCTTTAACCTTCTACCAGTTCCAGCCTCACAGGTTTCGGGGTCCATCTAATGAAACTTTTAATCAAGAGTCGTACCTTAGTCGAATGCATCTCTCCTTCAGCAAATGCCAGAGCTCATGCTCAACTTTAGTTTTTTATATAGCACAAAACTTGTAACTGGGTAAGCAAGGAAAAAATATTACTGGAAATGAGTGGACTTGTGCCTTGTAAATATGAGATGTGACGACAATGGTAGCAACTACGTATTTGTATTGCACACCGAAACTTGAAAAACAGCCACTCCCCAATTCTGGTACTCCCATTCTGACATTGCAGTTCTAGCACGCAGTAGCTTTGATTGCTCAGCATAACCCCCGTGATTGGATTACAAGATGTTACGATCTGCTCAGGTACGGTTCAAGCATCGAATTAATTTGCAAATAATTGACAAAAACTATACACCACAACATCAGTAGCACTAGGCAAACTTCAGTAACAATTTTCTAGTTCACAAAATGCACTGAACTTTTCAAGCGTTCATAAATATAATAGCTCCATCGACCATCACATTGCTACGACAGTGGAAGTTGGGCTGGCATTGTTTTTGATTAAACATAATACATACTATAGCATCATTACGCTGCATTTTATTGCGATCATTGTTAAACCGTATAACAAATAAAGCACCTTATGGGATGGTTCTCTGGTACAGTGGAAGTGCTCCCAGAGCCTCACGCTCTGCTTTCTCCTTTTTCACCTGCAATGGATTCAGATGCATTAAACAGCAAGCATCTAGGGAGATTTTACCATGAAATACTTCCAACTAGATATGATTTCGAGCAAAAATACAATAAAATTCCTTCAACTGGATGAATCTTAACAGCATCTTAATGGGAAAAGTGCCTCTTAACACAAAAGTTCAGGGATATACTCAGATATCGACATCAATTAATATGTTCATGGCACATTTCACAGCCAAGGTGATGAAACAAGTGGAATCAAAACGAGTACACAACACATGTTACAAGCCAAATGCACCACACTGTCAGACTGGTTCTCCTTTAGATGGTTAGTTGATCTAAAAATTCACGAAGCAATTTTTCTCTATCACTACATGTACCGTAGGTTGAACTGTGATTTACTAATAAGAAATGAATGCAGTAATACCCAACAAGACAAGCTACAGAATAGGGGGGAAATAAACTAGCAAGACCCCAAGCAATAGAGACTCTGTACCGATAAGATATATTGGTAGAAGAAAGCAGAAAACAAGTATGGCAAAATAAAAGACAGTATCATGAGAAGTGCAGTGCAATTAAAACCTGAGGTCTCTGATGGTCAACAGATTAATCATATCTGGAAAGAAACAAAATGATAAGGAGAGAAACAAATGCACTCACAAGAGCAAGCATGTCAGAAAGGTAGCTTCTGAATGGCGTCTGTATAGCCTGTCAAAAGAAACCAAGGTGTCAACACATGATGCATCAATTGATGTCGCAATGGATTCTATAAACATCATAAATAATTTTAGTGATGACTAGCAAAACAATGCCCGTTAAAATTCTATGTTTGCCAACTAGGAAATTACCCCAAGATCAGTATGGCGATTTACCACGTCCTTATTCACCACCGCGAACTACGGCATGAGCGAAACTAGCCAGCATCACATGCAAAAAAACCATAACGCAAAAGAGGTCACAAGTGGGAAATCACATCACGATAACTAAACTCCTTTACTTTCCGTTTCCACAAGTTCACAAGCGTGTGCAAGTGCAACGATTCTATAACCCAGTCTCAATCACCCATGATCAGTCACTCGTCCTCCATCCAATTCCTACGAATTACCTAAAATTTCTTTCTTTCCCAATTGCAATTGTATACAGCGCATTCGAATTACAGAGCGAGGAACAGGCACGAATCCTGACCTGCACGTCGTCGGGGAGGTACTGGTGCTTCATGGAGAGGTCCATGGCCCGCTTCAGGCGCTGGTTGCGGGCGTCCACCACCTCCCGCGGCAGCCGCGCCAGCGCCTCCTTGATGTCCAGGTCGTGGTACGGGTCGTACAGGTCGTCGTACCGGAGCCCTGCGCCGACGACAGCAAGGGAAGAAGAACCGATCAGGGACGCCGCCGACAAGCCTAGCTAGCCCCTAACCCTAGGTCACGAGCAGGAGGTTGGGAGCCGGGAGGAGGGTGCAGACCGTATTTGCGGAGGCGGGAGGCGACGGCGTTCCGGTGGAGGCGCGCCAGCGGGTTCCGGCGCGGGTTCACGAACGACGCCAAGAGCTTGGAGAACATCCTCGCGAAGGTTCCGGAAGGTTCCGCGGCCTCGTGTGTGTGCTTTCGGTGCTCGCCGGAGTTCCAGAGAATCTTGGCTTCCCACCGTCGTGGCGTCGTCACCACCACAGCACCACCGGCGCTCGTTCTTTCTGGTGTCAGTTTGGGTGAGGTAGGGAGTTTTAGTCCGAGAAGGCCGGAGAAGCTTCCGGGAGGATAGGTGGCACTAGATGGGCCGGCCCATTTCGGCAAGTGCCATGGACAGAAGAAGAATGGGGGCCCATCTGATTCAGAGGTTGTTTGTTTGAGGTGAGAGCCTTGTTTTTCTTTGTCCGGCGTTGCTAACGTCTAGAGACGCTGGCATCGGACGGAACATTAACTTTTATTGCATGCAACATCAGCAGTATTTTCTTTCTTGATTCTTTTTTACTCGAGAGAAGTCTCAGATTAACGAGCATAAAACACATTTATGGAACAAGCTTAATATCTGCACAAGTATCAAGTACCTAGCATTGTTTCTCCATGATTCATGGCGAGATGTCGCCATTGGGACAGAAGGGGAGGACGATGAAGGAGCTCAACAGTGAGAGCGAATCCCCACTCGCAAGCAGGTCCAACGGTGCTGCCGGCCAATCTCCCGCCACATCATATACCTATCCTCGTCCTTCTCGCTGGCTCCAGCTGTTGCACCGCTGTGGGGCAGAAGCAGCGGGAGGAGAGGACGATGCACCTTCCAGCGGTCAGCAGTGCTAGTGAAATGATAGCTGGGTATGTCTGGGAAGGAGGCGGCGTGTGGATTTAGAGCCTAATTTGCACGTAGATCATGAGAACTCGGATCGTAATCCCCTTTATCGAGCCTTATTTTTTGATTGTTTTCCCTTGATCATTGGCGTAAACATCTGTCCAACATATTTGCTGGAGAAAGGATTGGTTGATATGATCCTTAATAAAATAGATCTGTTTTATGCAACTTGTAAAAGTACAAGTCTTGAAAGGCCAATCAACGTGGCACATTTCGCTACTGTGTTCCACGTATTGATCGGGCTGGGTCGGGTCAGGTTTTTTCGGATGGGTTGGGTCGGGTTTGTCGGATCGGCCGGCCCATGATCCGGTATAGTGATGCTGCACACTGCACATCTCCTGCTTCAGCCTCTGCTGCCTTTCCGCTGCTCCCGAGCAGACACGAATATCTGGCCGATGGCCTCGAGCGCAGAGACGTCCCAGCTCTCAGAGTGCCGAACCACCTGAACAAATGAAACCCAAAATCTTAAGGGTGTCTTCGATTTCCTTTGATCAAAGAGGAGATAGTTTTACAAGGTTTGGCTTTTCTGATTACCTTGTAATCTTCGTTCAGATCATAGGTTGTGTTCCCTCTGATCGCAATCAGGGGCCTCCATGGTAGCCTCAAATATGTCCTGAAAACAGAGAAGGCGTGTTATCAAAGAGAGACCATCCTCTTTTAATGTACTACAGGGGGAAAAAAATCAAACTTTCTTTTTTCAAGCTTGCAGAAGCACCTTAGTTTCCATGTCGCTTTGACAAACTTTGTCTCAACCCTCAAGCCCTGTGAGATTTGAAACAATTTTAAAAATGCGCAGACTGAACGTGTTTCAGTATGGATCATAAGTTCAATTCGAGCTAGGACTTGGAGATAACCTACAAGTCTACAACTACAAGAATGGCAAATTGGTTCTTGCCATTCAGAACTAAAAAGCTTTTCAGATGCCAACACAATTGCTAGTCAGAAACAAAGCTTCCGCAAACAAATCACCGAATTCCAGCCAACAAATGGCGTTTCTTACCGTTTCAATGCTTTCAAGCTCAAGCGAAGGGCTGTTGAAGAATGGCACCAGCAGATCAAGATTCTGAGAGTATCTAGACAATCCTGAGGGGCAAGAATGCACTCATGTTCACAATTTCGTCAAAACTTTTTTTTTTCAAATAAGGACACATCAGACGTACCCCGGAACTTTATCGTCGGATCCTCAAACAAGCAATCTTCAGTGTATATGCCCCGAGAGAAATCCCCTGCAATCCTAGAGGAGCTGGTTATCATTTCCTTGCACATTTCTCTGAACAATCCGTATCATGCTGTGTGCGCATGCTTCAAATTTACAATTTTATCAGCTTCAGCTCTGCAATCCTGCAGCCGCCATGATCCACCAATCCCAGGTGAAAGAACGCAGCAAGTTGCAAGAGACCCGTACCGGTGAGGAAGTAGGCGCGCCGGTAGTCGTCTCGGAGGACCGCGAGCACATCCTCAACGCTGCCGCACGGCGGCGGATCCTTCGCCTCACCCTGCTCGGCGGCGTCCCTGCACGGCCGAGCCAAGAAAAATGGATGTTGGATGCCGCGGAATCCAAATCCCGGAGCCGAGGGTAAGCTTCTCGAACGAGAGGCTAAGCTTACCTGGGCGTCTTGTTTGGGGAAAGGGCTCTGAGGAGCTCGGTGACAGCGCTGACGGCCGCCCTGACCACCGGCGGCGCGTCCGGCGCAGCTCGGACGACGCCGCCCGGGAGACGCCGGTGGCGGCGCCTGGGCCCCTGCAGCAGGACCTGTGAGCGGGAGATGGGCTGGAGGACGCCGCCGGCGCGCCACAGGTGACTGCTAGACGGCCGGGCCGGGGGCGGCTCGGCAGCTGGGCTTGGCGCCATCAGCCACCAACTGCCGCTCAGCTTGGTCAGGGAAACAAACAGAACCGCAGGAGCTCGCGCTCTCTCGTGGCCGTAAGGGTCTCACAGACCATAGGAGGTCGTGAGGCCTTCACAGCGACACGCTCCGGCTGCCTCCAGTCATCGCCGGTGACAGCGGCAAGCACGCCGGAAACTGACCTTTCAGTTTCCAGCACAGCGGCCGGACATGTTTCAGTTTCCAGCACAGCAGCCAGCCGGCGAGGAGCTGCATTTTCCATGAACCAAAACTCAATTGCACATGGCCTAGCAATGACCAGATATTCATATGAAATGAAGAGGCTAAGAGTGCCAGATATTCATGTGTGTAAAAGCCACATCTTGATAAAATCATCCAGCAATCGCCCCCGGATATTTGCTTGCTATTTTCTCGCAAGGCGTAAGAACAGTGTGTGCTGTATGTATATATCAGCAATCAATCGTCCCAATGAATGATCAATCAAGTTCCAGCTTAACATACACACTGCCTGATGTAATCCCGTATGCCACCTAGATACCTGGTTCTCAGATCAGGAACCGGAAAAGCCGCGGCGGATGTGATGCTCAAATAGGAAATACAAGAGGTCGCCCGCAACCAGAAGCGAGAAAGATATAATCTGGCCGTTCCAGCATGTGTGATGGCAAGGCTCAACTTGTCTGCAGGACTTGGACATTCCCCAACGCCTTCTCACTGTCGTCGATCACTAGCTTCTTTCGCAGGGCCAGCAGCTCCTCCCCAGCACCGCAGATGTAGGCTGCGGTTCGCCTGCCAGAGAGAGTCGCTCCTTCCATGCTGTCAATGTAGTCCTGAACACATAGCACAATATTAGGAGAATCTCTTAAAATTAAATCCCTGGTGTGCAGACACCGAAATTTGAAATGGTGAAATTTTAGTGTTTCCTGGTCCATTGAGTCCTGTAGATGAACATACCTGTTTCGTATAAGATCCAGACAGGAAGAAGTTTTTAACGGGCGTCTTCTGGTCAGGTCTGAATGGGTCATTTCCAGGAGCCTCACGATACAAAGATTGTCCAATTTTCACCACACTGGACCATGTGACTTCCAATCCCCGGGCAGATGGGAACAATTCTACGACCTGCAGGAAATCATATATGTGTTGGTATTGAGGTGAGCTTACGAGAATATAAATATATAATATGATCACAAGAAATCTTGTATCTTTTGAAGTACTTCCAAATGAGATCTTGCTTAGTTATTTGTAAAGTAAAAAATCTGCAATAATCAGCTGTAGCAGTAACTAGACAAAAAAAAACAGATGTTATTTTCAAACTTACCTGCTTTTGAACCTTACTGATGATCTCCTCATTTGGCAATGGCATGTATGGATCACCAGGAGTTAACACAGCTCTGCAAATGAATCAAGCATTGAATGTGAGTACATTTGCACAAAGAAATCAATTTGATAGTTGAAACACAGTAGCTGTAAGTTGTAACGTGCTAGACTGCTAGTAACCTAGCTAGGTAAAATGTATACAAACCAGAACTTCAAAATGATATGTCAAAAAGTGAATACTACACTGAATCTTCATAAACTATTCCAGCCACCAAAAGTAGAAAATATTCAGAATGAAAATGTAGACTTACTGGATCAGGGAACCTTGTCCTTCAATGTAGTAATCAGCAGGAGATGAGAGTGCAAGGTCTGAAAAACAGGAAAAGTCTGCATCTGGAGTGTACAGGAGGTTATCCAAACCGACCGCCTTTTCTAGTTGTCTACATCAAAGATAAGAGAAGTATCACTTAGAGAGCATGAACTCAATTTACATTTGCACAAGTATCTGTTAGATAAAACAAATGTAATCTTCATGAAACATTCAGATATGAGTGGTGAGAATTTTAAATTATCAGGTCTAAAACCAAATAAGTGAAAAAAATACTAAATATGCAGGGGGGGGCGTCAGCTACCTTGATTTTTCTAAATCTTGAAGTTCAGTAACCCATCCATTGTAGCGAAGCTGAACAGTGACAACAGGAACACCATCCAACTTGTAAATATTGTCAAACATTTCCCATTCCCTCCATTCTGACGGTAGTAGTCTTTTGATCCCCGGTACATCACAAGCTGTGCAATTATCGAAACCAAGTTAAGTGGGTATGGTTGGAAGTGGTAGATAGAGAAGAAACAAAAGACAAGGAAGAAGAAAAGGAACCTGCAACATATGCATCGGCTTTTATTATCTCTCTGCTTGTGGCCTAAAAATATCCAGATGTATGAAAATATCAATACAAATATACAGAATAGTTAAGGCTACAGAGTTCGTCTTATTTTCCACATATGATCTAGCTGCATAATCAAGCAAAAGCAGAAACTGATATACTGATAAGAAATCTTACCTTCGAGAGAAGAAGGCCTTTAACATAGGTCTCTCCATCAGGTAATTTCTCATAGAGAACCTCCCTGCATCCCCACCTTAAGTGAAACCTGAAGTATTTGTTACCTGGCGTAAGTTTTCAGATGTATGGTAGTACCTAGACAAAGACAGTTCACAAGAAAATTTTGTCTCTGTCATCATACCTACCACCCCTGTCTGTTATGTACTTCTTTATCGGGCCACTTAAGTAAACATCAGGTGAACCCTTTAGCATGCGTAACAAAGATGCCTCTGTTTTTGTGGCAAACAGAGTGAAAATTGTAAGCATGCAACGTGCACTAATATTATCACAGTCGATGAAACCCAGAGCATAAGCAACAGGATCCCACATTCTTGTGATGCTCTCCCGAGTACCACCTTTGGACATGAACCAATCACTGAAACTTACCTGAAAAAGGTACACTGGCAAATGTACATTTAAATTGAAAAAAATAGCTATCGGTTACAATGGTACATATTTTTAAAAGATACTTCATGAAAACTCCTACAGATGTCCAAGCTGTACACTCCTAATGAATCTTAAACAAAAGCAGTGAATACTTACATCATCCAAGTCTCGCACTTGCTGCAATGCACCATCGGGATCAACCAGAGCCTGAACAACTGGGCTTAGGGCAAGAGCAACTGCATTTCTTGCTTTATCATACACCTGCAACATAATTCAAATGTTTTACAATTAAAAGGTTTAATGAAAACTATGTAATTAATAGCATGTAGTTATTAAAAAATTGACATACGACATGAACTCAGTCCTTATTTCAATTTTTATGTGCACTTAAAGAATCCTTCACTTCCAATGAGGATGCCAGTGATAGTTACAGGGAAAACCTAAGAATGTTTACAATATAGACTTAAAAAACAGAACTAAATATTAGCTTCAAATAAACAACAACTCTCAGTCTGAAGATACCACAATCATGAACAAGCTTTGCTAATTTAAGTTAGTATCAAGGATAGGTAGTTAGGAACCTACGAGGACTTTACAATGCTTCCTCCATGGCTTAGAACAAGAATAAGAATGCAAAAATATTGTGAAAAATTGTACTATTACAGACATTATAATAACCTGCAAAGAGCAAACTATTTCAAATGGCATAGCATGCTTGTGCATATATCCTATATGCAATAGTTAAAATATAATTATGATGGACTGTAACAATTCTAACAAGATATGCATATCAAGTGAGCTGATTCCTTTTGTATGAAATGGGAGAGGGAAGATCACTTTCAGAATTGCTAGTGAATGGCTATAAAGATGTGAATACAGATGGAATTCAAAGAGCACAGTGAAAAAAAGTATCAGAAGGAAATAACATGTCTAAGTGGTTAAATAATGGCAGCACGAAATAGTCAGCATAGGGCAAGGCTCATGATCATGAAACTGATAGAGCTCAAGAAGAGAAATTTATAACAGATGGGGAAGCATATGATGCCAAAAGGTAAAGAAAGAAATTCAAGGCTAAACTAATTTCATGAGTTGAGGCTCTCCTTGAAGATTATAATATTCATGAATTATGGATTTACCTTGAGTTGGTTAGTTCTGAGGAACGCTTGAATACCATGTAATGGAGCTCCCACCGGGAACCGAAAATCAAGTTCTGTAAACCGATGCAAATAATATGAAAAAATACACCATAAGGTGCATGTAATATACAACAAAACATAGTTCAGTTAAGTTGCAGTATCATACTATGACATGTTATGCCTTATCACAACTGAAGGACTAAGTAAATAGTGTGCCACAGGCCACAGCAGGCAACACAAGCATTGTTATTTCTCAGAAAATACAAACGAATCCCTTAGCAGAACATTCAAAAGCAATATTGTATTTTCACTTTTTAAACTTGAACACTTGGTTAATACTTCAACACACTAGAAGTAATTGCACTTTTTTTTGCCTATCATAGGCATAGAGCAATTCCAAAAACTATTAACAATAATAAAAATATTGCAGCATAAGAGCACTGTTCCACAACAAGATTGATGGGTATATGAGCGCTGAATGTACCACCGACTGCGCCCCCTTTGTTTACAAAAGTATGTGTGTGTTCCTTCACTAGCAGATTATTATCAGCACCAACCTGAAATACAATGAGTTCATCAGCAGATTGATGAGCTCTGAAGACATCCAATTAAAATTTCTCGAACAAAAACTAATTCAGAGTTATCTAAGTAAGGCAGTCAAAATAACAGTACAAAACTAACTCAGCATGTGTCTAGTGAGCTTAAGGTACAGATGCCTGTACCTTCTTCATAAGGCGGAACAGATTGCTGTAACACCCGAAGAACACGTGCAACCCCATCTCGATATGGTTTCCTTGCCTATCGACAAATGAGCCAACCTTGCCGCCAATAAACGGCCGGGACTCGTACAAATCAACCTGCAAAACGAATCATTCCCAACTAGGACAATTAAAAGGCAGTGATTCCCCGAACAATTGAGCATATAGCTCTGCTGAAGGCAACCAATCAGCTAACCTCATGGCCCTGGTCCAAAAGCTCGACGGCAGTGGACATGCCGGCGAGGCCTGCCCCTATGATGGCCACCTTGAGCTTGGGCCCCCTGTAGTGCTCCGGCTCAGGTGGGAACAACCCTTTGGGAGCTGCCACACATGGAAAGATCCTCAGTACAAAATTCCCAAGTCAACCTGGCATTTCAGCCAAAAGCTATTTAAACCGAAACAGAGCTGACAGCACAAAGTTAGAAACTTGGAGCAATCTACCCAGAATTCTACACTTTTGGCCACAAAAGAGAACACCACCGCTGTCTCTAAAACAGAACTACGAGGAGTAGTTTCAATTATAAGAAGATATTTCTAGAGCATAGGGAAACTACAGCACCATGAATGAGCCTCTGAACTAAACTCAAAACGATACTGTTTTAGATAGCCAAATTAAAACTCCAGGCTTGATTCAGGCCCAAAAGACAAGCTTTTTATGACCCAAGGGAGTACTGGAACTACGGTGTGAAAATTCCAAAGGATTAACAGTCTACGAACCCACTCTCCACTCACACCGGCCCCAGAAGAGAAGCGCGAGCAGGGTGCCGCTCCTCACCGTTGACGCCCATGTTGGAGACGTTGCTTTCGAGCGAGCACCGCACGACGGCGGCCCGGCGTGGCGGCAGCGGCGCCGCCCCAGGCCGCGCCCGGCGCCGGCGGGCGGCGAGGGCCGGGGCCAGCGTGGAGGTGGCCGCCACGGAGGCCATGGGCGCGGCGGCGGCGGCGGCGGCTCCGGCTGGCTGCCTAGCACCCGCGGCAGCTGCGAGCGCGCGGTGGGGCGGTGGGAATGGTGGCGGGCGGCAGTGGTGGTATGGCGGGCTGGCCGGCAGTGATATGGTAAAGAAGACGGAGGGAGGGGGACAATTTGTGTGAGGGGGAATGGGATGGAAGCTGGGAGGGGATGGGGGGCGAAGATGCCGTCGGGGCTAGGATTTGTCGCGGGGCCTCGTGGCAGCACCGCGCCGCACCAATGGTGGTGAACACAATGCACAACGTTTACAAGCATGCAAGCGGCACTTTCCCGGCTTCAGCTTCTGCTACGTGCACAACGGTATGTATCCTCCGCATTTAAAAAGCACTGCACTTTCGGTACTGAAACCGCAGATTTAATTTCTACGTGGTTTGTTGGGTTACAATCATTCACATGACGAGCATTTAGAACCGGCACGACGGGTATCTCCATGCTGGAACGAGAGGGTAGTTGATACTTCCTCCGTCCCAGTATATAAGACATAACCACCTCTAGTTTAAAGACTAAAAAATATATTTAATTCTCTCTGTCAGCACTAGTATTATTGCATCGATATAAGTGCATATAGAGAGCGCGCTTTATATCATAGGACTTGAGTAAAAAAAAGTTACACTTTATATATTAGGACGGAGGAAGTAGTTAGAAATAATACGCACTTATAGTACTACAAAATCTACCCTAAAAAGTACTACCAAATCTATACATGATTCGGTTTTTCTAGTAACGCAAATTCAATTTCACTTGCATGGATTTTAGAACAGAAAAGATACCATTGAATGCTTGCGCGATGTCATGGCCAAAGAAAAGAGTTATGATATTCATTAAGTAAAGTGGATTCCACCGTCAAAACTTGCACATTGCAGCTAAAATGAAAAATCAAACATGGATTAGGATAGGATATAGTGTCTATTCAGATGCATAGTAGAATTATGTATCTAAATTTGCGACCTAATGGTAGATGCATAGTAGAATTATATATTTAAATTTGCGATCTAATGGTAGAGTAGGAGCTACGTTTCATCTAGTATGGATAGAGACAACCATTTTTCTATGTACTCGTAGAAAAGATGTATGCAAAAGAGCCAAACAATTATGAATTTGTGTACCGGGGGTAGCATCCTCTGTGTGGCCGTAGAAGATGAGTAAAGAAATGACGCGGCAGTGCATGGATTTTTGGGCGGTAGTGCTCCTTATCGTGTACCTCCACGGTTGTGGGCGAAGCACCATGGTCGGCATCTTCCGTAACTTTCCCCCTGCCCACTCTCCACTAGGAAACCCAAGACGTACTCATGATTAACGTTATGAAACATTAGCCGTTACTCTAGTTTCTGAAACAGATCATGGCTTGACAGTCGACATGTAATTTCCCTTGGTTGGTATACTTGATTAAAATTACTCGCTCACTATGATTTCCATAATGAATACAATAATTGATCTATACGACGGAATGCTCCTCCATAGTCGGCAGTCGCAATTTGATTATCTTCAGCCAACAGGTAGTATGATGTGTAATTATTTTTCTGGGAAAATGGCATCTTCCATAAAAGGAAGGATGGCAATTAATTTAATTTCTAATGCTTAAGTGACTAATATGAGTAAAACTTTAACTAAGTTGACCAAAAGTACCATGAAGCCATGGGCTGCAAGGTGGCTTTTGAGAGACATAAAGAGTCCAAAACGTTACTGGACCGGACAGGGACAAAAGGCCCAGTATTTGGGGGAGCTAGGTCTTCCTGGAGGGGCTCTTGGCTCTCTCAGAACCTCGTTCTTCTAGTGTATCAGCCCACCAAGACCTACAGTGATCTTCTTCGTAGCTCAGCATGCTAGTTGGCTTTCGACAAATTTATTATGTACGCTCGGTTTTCTTTGGCAAGGGAGAAGACTAGGAGCTTGGAAAACACAACTTGATTGTTGATTGTAGAACTAAACTCCCTTGTAATCCTTCAAAAAAAAGTCTTAATTCCAAAGCAATATCCAATCCACAGTCAACTTTTGTAACAAAACATGAAACGAAACAAATTATCTATCGTGGAACAGAGGTCTTGATTCCAAATCATTATCGAAACCACAGTATAAGTACTTGTAATTTGAGTTTTCACATTTTAGCATAAATGATATTTGAGGCACTTCCGCTAAAACTAAAAGCAAACATTTAAAATCTTAACTTATCCGTGTGCACGGAGCTAAAACAACAAGTAAATCATTGAAGCAAAGAAGGAATAAAAGCATCAGTTCTAGCTAGGTCCATTTCTATTTCTTCAAAAGCACTTCATTCCCAATCATGCTTAATTCACAACTAAAGGGCTACAAAATATTGAACACTATACATTTTTATGTGTTGTCAACTTACTCTACTTTTGTTTGCTCCCTTTCAATAAATAATAATATTGCTTGTGTTTATTAACATGATCACCTTTTATGTACCAATGTGATCAACATCTAATTTTCAATCATTTTGTTGGCCAAACTATAGATAAAGTTTTAATATCTGAACTTTCTCACCATGAGGACTAAGTGGGAGGAGAGAGATTTGGTCGTGTGCAAAAAAAAATTAATAGCCTTCTTATTATGAATTTTTTGGAGGGATATTGATTATTGAGGATTCCGTGTAGCAATTTCATGCTGAAATGGTGACAATGTTAAGTGAGAGAACCTCATATCTCAATGCCAAACTTGTTATTGAGAAATATGATGCAAATTGAGATGCAAAATGAGAAAGATCTCATAAAAATGAATAGTAGCTGGAGGAATATGAGTTAATTATGATGCAAATTGAGAAAGATCTCATAAAAACAAATATACTTTCTCTCAAATTGTATGCTGATGCAAGTAGGCATATGAAAGTGCCCTAAAATTGATCCCAGTGGTGCATACTGCAAGAAAAAAAGGAATAGCCTGGTCATCTCAATCTGCCAAATTAGTTGAGAAATTCATAATCCAATCATTTTGTGTTTGACTGGTAGTCAATAAGGAAGGAAACATGCAAAGGACCCAAGAAAAAATTAAAACCCATGTCTTCTTTAAAGATCGCATCACCATCTAGAAGAACTCTTATTCTTGTTAGTAGGTCCTAGCAATCCGAACACCTAGCTAGAAAATCCGCTTTTAATCTTGTATTTTCGTCCAAATCCAGCTGCAAAGCTTCCATAGGATCCATGGCACGGAATAGGGATAGCATATACAAAGTTCATGCTTGAGTAGTATTTTATACTATACGCTAACGAAGTGAGGACATTCAATTAGTTGGGACCAATTATAATCATCATAAGTTTTGTTGAGCCTTTTTATGCATTTAAATAGGCATTTGCTGCCACGATCACTTGACCTTTGCATATGAAAAGGGTCTCCAGGTGTGCTTTTGACCACTATTTTCTATTAGAGAATATTTATGAAATTCTTATAAAATTATTACTAGAATTTGAGACAAATTTGTACTAATTTATATGTTTTTGAATGGAAGTCCATTTTACTACATACCCTTACCAATTCACTTTATATGTACATTCAGTTGAACAAAGTTTAAGCTTACCCTTTCGAATTATTTCAGTTGGTCCAATCTACCTTCTAATAAGATTTATCTTTTTTGTTTCTCTAATGTACAGGTTGAGTTTAAGTTCAAAATTTGCAAACGGATAGTGAGAGCATAATACCTCATGTTAGAAAATACATTAATAATATTTTTATGAGTTAGTAATATTTAATAAGAAATTGATTCTAGAGATACAAAGGTGCATGAAAATAATTATAATTTTTTTTCTAACACTGAGTATCATGTTACAAGTCACCTCACAAAAAAGAATAACTTAAAACTTAATTGAGAAAAAAGAGAAATCTAATTACGGAGTGTACATTGGAGTAACTAAAATAGTTCAAGGAATAAATCAAGTTTAAATTTTATCTCTGAGGTTGAGCTTTAGTGGATAAAGTGGATCATTGGTAGGAAAATGCACTTTTTTCCTTCCGAATTAAATATCTCAACTTGTTGACAATCGAATTTGGAAAACTTCGATTGAAATATAAAAACGCAATTGTATATTTGTATAGGATGAGTGGGAGTATTCGGTATAAAATCCCGCAAACCTTAGCAGGGTGCGGTTGCCAGTTGACAACACCCAACCAAAAACCGCCAACAGGCGCACGAACGGGAGCCGTGGCCGCGAACGGAAACGGAAAGCTTCCCCATCGCCGTGCTCCGCTCACATGGACTCCACGGCGGCTGCTGCGGCGGCGCAGGCGCCGGTGCTGCTGGTGACTAACGACGACGGCATCGACGCGCCGGGGCTCCGCTTCCTCGTCGACCAGCTCGTCGCCGCGCGGCGCTACCGCGTCCTCGTCTGCGCGCCCGACACGTAAATGTCCCCCCTTCGCCTCGCGATCCATCCCCTCTTCTTGCTCGTGCCCTTCCGATTTCTTGCTTGCTTGGTTGTTTGGTTGGTGCTCTTGGAGATTATGTGGTTGGATCACGGGATTTGGTCAGTGACTTGGGAGGAAGTAGTATGGGAGAAAAAAGAACAAGGATTTAGAGGGGAAAGATTTGTTTTCATCCCGTCTCCTTCGGCATTCTCATCCATGAAGACGAAGAAGAGGAATGGTCAAAGAAAAAATCTTTTCTTTTTGTAAATTCTGGATTTGCAGGTTGCAGCAGTTAGTTACTGTTCTCCCTGTTGATCATTGGTGTGAAATTGCGGGGCCTAATTTTACTGTAAAAGAAATAAAAAAAGAAAATCTTGATATTTAGAAGTATTTTTTCCCAATTAATCTTGTTTTCTGTGGGTTTAGAGCTGTTTCCGGTGTGGCTAGAGTCCTCTTCTTTTCCAAAAAAGAACGAAATAGCGAACTTGCCCTTGACATGATGAATCTACAAAAGCAGTTTTGAAGAAAACAAATAATAAATTTAATCGCTTGAGTACGGAAGCATCAGATTTACAAGATGCTGTGTGCACAACATGGAATCGGCCCGTTGTGGAATAATTTTCACTTATTAGCTGCAGAGGCAGTGATGCACCATCCAAGTGGCCAAGTTGCTTTTGTTGGAAAATGTCTGTGAGTATACTGTGATGTAAAAGTTACAACACGGGCGTCCCTAAGCCAAACAAAAAAAAAACAAAATTGTGGTTTGTCGTTGATCTTGTTTGTACACATGGTTGTTGAGAAGGAACCTGAAAAAAATATGGGTGTTTTATGTATTCATGTCAAGAAAAGAAAAACTTTCATGTAGTCTTTAATTAGTTGTAGTTGGCCCAAGGGTCCTTCAGTTTTTATGGCACCAGTCCTCTTCCTAACTGTTTTTACATTTGCCTACTTTTCATCGAAAATGCAGAGACAAATCGGGTGTTAGCCACTGCATCACATGGCGCCCTGCACTCCGCTGTAAACGTGTTGATATAAGTGGTGCTACAGCATTTGGAGTTTCAGGTTTGTCTGCTATCGATTCCTTCGACTTATTCATATTAACTTTCCCATATAAGATATTTGGAATCATATTAAAATTTTGAAGACATTGCATGCTGAGTGCTCATGTTTTCTCCTACTAATGCCAGGAACTCCTGCCGACTGTGCCTCTTTAGGTATCTCGGGGAAGCTCTTTGATGGTGTGGTTCCTGATCTGGTGAGTTTTTAAGTATCTTGATAGATATACAAGAAATTATTTTTACAGTTTTATTCTAAATTCTTGTTACTGTTAATTTCTCTATTAACCTGTCCTCTTGTCATAAACAGTACTTGATTTCCATTCCAACATGATCCTTAATGCAGGTACTTAGTGGAATCAACATTGGAAACAATTGTGGATACCACGTGTAAGTATCTTTTTCTGTGTCAATACATATGTATTCATGATCTTAAACATATTGCTGGAGGTAAGAAGTCACTGATTAGCATTAGATGTATTCTGATTCTAGGTTCAGAAAGAAATATATATATATGTATGTGCCAGTGAATCATGACTGTTTTCTGCTTTAATTTGCAGCATTTATTCTGGAACAGTTGCTGGTGCTAGGGAGGCATTTTTATATGGGATTCCTGCAATAGCTATGTCATATGATTGGTATGCACGATATTTTTTTCTTTGATTTTATCTGCTGTACTAAAACCACGTTCTTTCACATTCAGCAGCTATTGGTGACAAAAAAAATGATGTATGTTTGTATAAAATGTTGTACTTTCTTTCTTACAGAGCTATGCATTTCATGTGAATGATATGTTGATAGGCTCTTCAGTTTTACTGCTGGTCAAACCATAAGAATACTAGCTTCAGTGATGGTTATATCCATCCTTCAGTACATGTTGTATTCTGTCATTGTATAACATGTCCGAACCAAATCCTGTTAGACAAAATGCACTATAAAGTTGAACAAGATGGTTTCAATACATTGTCTGCAAGGAAACAGTCGTTACCTGCTCTGTTGTGTCCTTTCAGTTTTAATTGAGTCCTCTGAAGTGTTAAACAAATGGTATGATACAGTCTAAAGTATGAAAACATAGAAGTAGTTGACTGATATTTGGTGACACCAACTGCATTATAGCTTTTGCCTTTAAGGAAGCCTGTTGTTCAGCCAAGGGTTGATCTAGAAAACGAATTGACCAATGACTCTGTTAAGAAACATTTTTGTGTGTATGTGTGTGTGGCATGACTATATTTCTTCTTTGGGAAGTTTAAATAATTCCAGTTTCATAAAGAACTTTATAATCCTATGTTCAGATTATTTGAACATTTCTGGCTCTTCTGCAATTTCAATAGATCTCAGAACCCCAGATTCCAGACAAGTCCAATACTGTTCATTGATGAAAATACAAGAAGTCAATTTCGAAGTACATATGCTCAATATTTGCACATTCCAGCTCTCAGCCATGCCATCCTGTGTCCTGAATCTATGCAAGTCAGTCAAAACTGAGAACTCTATTTGATCTCCCAATTGTTCAGGGTTGCGGGTCAGAGCAGTGTCAATGACCTCAAGGTGTCCGCAGAGGTCTGTATGCCTCTGATAAATACCATCGTGACTGAGATCAAGAATGGAACATATCCCCAAGGATCATTCTTGAATGTAGATGTACCAACAGATGCTGCACACCACAAGGTAAATCGCCAACAGTGATCTGAAGTAAAGTAATGCACTGCGATTTTTAGAGTTGTACAGGGAAGCAAACCTAAACGCATTGAGCTATACATGTACATCTGGACAAACTATAAAGCATGGCCCTGACATGCAAAAGTGCTAAGAATTTTTGTATTTCTGCTGAGTTTCACTTAATGTTCAATGTTAATGGATTTTGCTTCAGAACTTTTCTAAAACATTTATGTTTGAATCTTTGTTTATGAACAGATGGAAACCTAAGTCTTTTTTTAACTGCCTGTTCTTGGCAATAGGGGTATAAAATTACGAAACAAGGAAAATATATGGCGAGAATTAGTTGGGAGCAAACTGTTTACAAGAAGCCTGCTGTAGAAAGTTACCAGACAGCAAACATGGATGTTGATGGTGAAAAGGACAGTGAACTAGTTACTCCAGCAGAGAATGACCTACTGTTTAAGAGAGTGGTAAGTTAGCATTTCTAAACTTCATGCTAATCTCTCAATCACATTTGAATTGTATCTCATAGGTATCTTTGAAGAAAAATAGTTTTCTAAGATAAAACCATCAAATGTGCACCAGAGAATTAGAACCCCATCTCATTCATCTCTTGAGGTCATACTATTTTAATTTTCTCATTTTCTGAGGTTCAATATAATGGTCTGATGCAGCATGCTTCTAAGTTATTAAGTTTAAATGGTGTTGCATTATTGATATTCAGCAGTTTTAAAAATGGGGAGTAGCTATACAAATGATAACTGTTTGTCTGTCTCATTACGGATCTTTGGACATTTTGTTCTCATTTTATTTTTTTTGTTTCTGTTTTATGGTAGCTAAACTAAAACATATCACTTTATGAATTAAAATTGATGAGTTAATGTGTACTAATAGTTTTTTTGTTGATGGAATTCCAAACAGATTGTAGGGAGAAGTTCTGATGAAGTGGAAGGAGACGACATGGACCACAAGTCCCTAGTTGATGGATATGTAAGAATGACCTTGCTATAATACAACCTCCATCATTCATATAGAAAAGATTTATAATAAATATTTCTTGTTTATTCCAGATTACTGTTACTCCTTTGGGCGCTCTTTCCCGCACAGATCCAGATGCCATACCCTACTTCAAAGCTTGCGTGTCACGACTGGTTGGCAATTTCTCTTCTCTCGGTCCTTCATTTTCTAGAAGCAGAGTAGCATGAGCCAACGAAATTTGTAAAGGTCTATATTCAATTATTCATCACCTTGATCAAATTTCATGTTGCCATTTCTAATAAATTAACCTTGTTACCCTCATAGCACGTTTACCACTCTTACTGTTTGGCATAATGTGACAATCACTGTCAGCATATATTCTGCTCCATAGGTTGCCTCTGAACTATGCATTTACAGATGCCCTGCTTCTTCGCCATCATCTGACTCTTCTTTCGTGTGATGCTTCTCAGTGACCAGGATGCTTACCAAGCCGGCCAGACAGAACCTGCTGATGCAATGGCCTGCAATGTCGCGAATAAATCCACATCGATTTCAGGCATTCTGTCTATTGCTAATGATGCACTGCCACACTATTTAGTACAGTATTTGTGGTGTATGTACCACATAACTCCGTGTTTTCATAACTGTGGCTCTTCAATAATTCATTGGTCTTGTAATTCTATGGTTCCTCTTTGTCGCGATTCTAATAGCTTGCCATTATAGCCCCTCTGCTGTTATGTTATTGTCTTTTTACCAATCATGCGTAGCTCGGGAACCATTTTCTTGGGACAAAATGACCAAAATGCCCCTAGAAAACAGAGTTAGCAGTTGGATGAGAAGTGGTAGCTCTAAGAAGGACGTCATGGGAAACATGCATCAGTGAGTACATGTTTCGAGCAGAAGTTTTAATTAAAAATGTCTAGAATTTAAAGAGAAGGAAATTATATTCTGTTCTGCAGTTACATATCTGTTTGTGGCCATATTATTGGAGATTTATGATTCTTACAGGACCCAAAAAAAAGTCTCATTCAACAGTATATTGTGACCAAAAGGTGTGGTGTCCGGCAGGGGGTCCCACTTGCCAGAAGCCCAGGTCTAACCAACCCGAATTGCTACTGATGCAAAGTGAACCATACAAGCATGTTAGAAAAAACCATCGGTAGGTGAAAATATAGTTAAACAAGACATCCTTTTGAAAAAAAATCTGGTGTCTATTTAAAACAAATACTCCTTTGCCTGTAGAGGTAAGGTAACCCCATCCCAGTGTACACATTTGCCTCCACGACACCCTCTCACACGAGTGTCGGCAATGCCGGCTTTCGCTGAAAGATATTTGTTCCTATTCTGGCAATTTCTGATAGAGAAACAAATACAAGGCATAAAGCCAAATTGTCCCCTACGACTTTGGATCCCATGCGTTGAGAAACAATTGATCGATACACTTTATATTCTAGTCCAAAATGCCCGAGCACGACCACTTGTCAGCCATTCGTGCGAGAGAGCAAGAGACACCTCAGGGCACCAAGAAATCGACAGGCGATTTAATAAAAAAAAAAGCAGGGACAGATACACCCTAACAACCAGCCTCCCATACACACAACTGTACAATACTCCACAACACAATCCAAGGTAAGGCACTTGAGCAAGTCATGTGTCTATGTACAGAGAGCTCAACCTCACACTCATTTTTCAAGCTCAAACACACAGAGTACAGGTGGGAGGCATCTCAACCTCACTGGAACATTTTCAAACCAAACACAAAGGGGGGAAAAATCATACAAACCTCTCTCTCTCTCTCCTCTTCTTCTTCTTCAACCTCTGGATTTTTTTTTCGGTTTTCGGGTTTCGGAAGGCGAAGGCGGTAATGGCCAATGAGGATCCTCATCGAAGCCGAACAATACCATAGGATGGGAACTCTAGGGAGGCCTAGGCAAGGGAGTGGTGCTGCCCTCACACATAAATACACGCCGTTGCTGGCTGCTCCTCCAGAGTTTCAGAGCTTGAGCTTGCGGAGCGCCGGGTGGCGGTGCGAGTCGATAAGGATCGACCACAGGACCTGCACGTCCTCGTCCTGGCAGGACTGCACGTCCTTGTACAGGAGGTGCATTCCCCTCCCTGCCAAAGAAAAGCATCAGATGCAGCACCGCTGAAACCATGTCACCGAATGCAAGAAAGTTCAGAGAAAAGTTCTAAAAAGAAATGTTCAGACAGAAGGAAGAAAAACATGCTACAAATGAAGAAAGAAACATGTTTGCAGTGCACCAACACCATAACAAATTAAGATCGAAAGCCGGATGCGATCGTAGGAAGGTGATCACAAGCAGAGATGGATAGAGGACTTACGGTTCCGGCGCTCCGAATGCGCCCGAACCCACATCCTCCTGAGAGGGGAGAAGAGGGAGTGGAGCCACCCCATTGAGCAGATGGCAACGAGGAACGCTGTGGCTGCCGGGCTCCTACGCCAAAACGCCCGGAGGAAATAGGCAGGTGGTGGAGGGAGAGGGGGAGGGTAGAGAGGGGGTACCCATCAGGTGGCGTTGCATTTGGCACGGGGTAGGGGTGAAGTCTATTGCACTGTACCGTCACCCCGGCCACATTGTTGTTGCTTCGTTCCTTGCAGCCCAATCGTGGTGTCCCCTGCAATCTATTCTGGTATCTTGTCCCTTTCTGCTCCTCACTCCTTCCTACCTCCCCCTCGCTTTCCCCATTGGAACCGCGATTTCGCACCCTTTAACCTAACCCCCAAAAAAGAATACTAATTTTGCAAGTAAGGTAGTACCACACCAGAATGTTGTATGTGTGGTTATGTCTGTGTGATTCTGATTTTTTTATTTATTTTGTGATCTTCTGCAGGCTATAAACTTTATAATTTTGGTACTTCGAAGGCGGGTGCCGTTTGGTCAGTCTTTGCCGCCATGCTTATGTTTTATGCGGTATCTTGGTTTCCCCTTTGTTAAAGGAAAGAACAATGTCTTTGAACAAGCACTCATGGTCATAGCTTTTGGTTTAATATTTGCAGCGCTACGGGTTTGTTGGTGTGATTTGGGACTATTATACAAGCTAGTGCCCGAAAGGAATGCATTAACAAATTTAATACTAAATGTCAGTAGTGACTTGTTTGTATTATGTGATCATCAATGTTTTGAATAGATATTGTACTCTCATACCTTTGTGATGCTGTCTATTGTGTTGTTGGTATGCTGCTCTTGTCAGTGTGTATTTGTGCAGCCCTTGACGAAGACTTGCATTGGCTTCTTCAAACTGCAAAGAAGAAAGCATGAGGTGGTGCTCTGAATGCTTGTTGATGAGGTACAAACAAGTGAATGGCCGTCCCAAATTACACAAACAATTTTTTTGAAGCGATGAGTTAGTATATGCATGTAAGATCAGGAAGGTAAAAAAAATTGTTTGAGCTGGTGAGATTTTTGTATTCTTTGAATAGGGTAGGGTAGCAACAAAAGAGAAACCGAGGAGAACAGTAAAAAGGTTCGAACAGGTTCATCAATCAAAAAAAGGAAAAGGTCTAGATGTCGACTAGCAGGGGTCTCTGTTCTGTGTTTGCTTGTTCTTCTAGAATGTCGTGTGATAGCAAAGAAATGCAAACTACTCCGATTACTGATTGGGTAAAACTCAACCTTGCCAATTACAGTTTTGTCCATTGGTCTTCTTCTTCTTGAACAAAGTTTATTGGGCACGTGTGCTGTTGATGGTTAATCTGAACAGGCCCACAGCAATACCATCAGTTCACATCTGTCTGGTCCAGACTAGGCAAAAATGTCAAGGTTTTTGTGTTCCATCACCGTCCCAGCGCATGAAACTTCATGAACAGCAGTTTGTGTGACTTGCAAGAATAAAGCGATGCTACATCACAACTAGTAACAACAAAAAGAAAAAAGAAAAAAAAGAAATTAACAGCACTGCGTATTCGAGAAAAAAAGAAGAAGAAAAGGCACAGTAACTTCTTTTATCTTTTCAATATGATTCTGAACAAATGAGAACAGCTCCAGCAAAATCATGATATCCAATGTCGTAACTATAGTAATTCTTCTTGCTGCACATGAAAATCAACAGCAGGGACTGATTTGGCACTGTCGAATTATGGGACAAATGCCACTCCTATCACTCCTTATTGTGTATTGTTGACAAATTAGGAGCTGATCCCTGGCTCCTATACAAAATACACTGTTTATCCAACCAGGAATTTGAAATTATAGCATAACTTGAAGAGATATTTTGCTGCTGATAAGTGAGAAAATCGGCTCAGGGTTCATCAACCAAAACCTTAACACTTGCATATTGAAGTAAGCACTCTATAGTGCCGATATCATCGGCAACTCGCCTGCTTGCCAGTAAGTAGTAACAAGATCCTGAGATAACAACTGCATGGGCAGAGTCATTCTCATATGCTACCATTTGGTAGTCGCTTCTCTGGAAAATGATGTATAGAATCTAGATACAATTACTGAGACAGTATGATCTACGAAGAATTCTGTACTTCAGGCTAGCGCTTGTTAGAACTCACACACACAAACACAACTGATCAGAAAGCACACTGAACACAGCGAGCAGAGAAAGCTGGAAATGGGTGAAGTAAAAGTGCAGTAGTAACACCCCTGGTGTTCCCTTCTATTTACAGAGTTTTACAAAAGCAAACTTGACTACCAAGAAAGGCTAGATATTCTACAAAGAGAACACCAAATTGACTACCTAAAGAGGCTAGCTTAATTACAAAGAGAAAGCCAATTTGACTACCTAAAGTAGCAAACTTGGCTGCTAAGGAACATGAGCTTACATGTGTTGAGTTGTCAACAATTCTCCCCCTAAGCCTCATGTACCCTTCTCCGACTTGATGTGGATTAAACCAATGCGGGAGCGCATATCTTGAAACTTGACTCGCCCAAGTGGTTTGGTGAGAATGTCGGCGAGCTGATCCACGGTGTTGATGTAGTTGGCCTTCACACTCCCCTCTTCCAAGCAGCTTCTGATGAAGTGGAACTTAATCCGGATGTGCTTGCTTCTCCCATGGAATACGGGGTTCTTGGCCAATGCCAGGGCAGACTTGCTGTCTACCCGCAGCTCGACCGCCTCAGCCTTCTTGCCGAGCAGCTCGCCCATCAGACGAGCCAGCCACAGCGCCTGAGTTGCGGCGGAGGTGGCAGCGATGTACTCTGCTTCGCAGCTAGAGAGTGCCACCACTTGTTGCTTGAGTGATTGCCAGCTCACGAGGCTGCTGCCGAGGAAGAACAGCATGCCACTCGTGCTCTTGCTGGCGTCGATGTCGCCGGCGAGGTCGCTGTCACAGTAGCCGACGAAGTGCGCTGCTCCGGAATGCCTCTCGAAGTGCAGGCCGTAGTCGATCGTGCCCGCGATGTAGCAAAGAATCCTCTTGATGGCCGACTGGTGCTCTGCTGTGGGCCGTTCCATGAACCGGCTCATGTACCCGACGGCGAACGCCACATCCGGCCAGGTGTGCACCAGGTAGCGCAAGCTGCCGACGATGCGACGGTACTGAGTCGCGTCGACCTCCTCTGCCTCGCTGTAGCGGCTCAGCTGGAGCCGCTCCTCCATCGGAGTGTGGGCGGGGTTGCAGCCCTCCATGCCACCCAACTCGACGATGCGCTTGGCGTAGTGTGCTTGACGGAGCGTGATGCCGGTGTTGTCCTGCCGGACCTCGATGCTGAGGTAGAAACAGAGGAGCCCAAGGTCGCTCATCTGGAACTTGTCCATCATCTGCATCTTGAAGGCTCTCACCTTTGCCTCGTTGGTGCCGGTGATGACCAGGTCGTCCACGTAGACGCCGATCAACAGGACAGAACGCCCCATGCCACACCGGTACGCCGCCGCCTCGTGTACACTCTGCTGAAAACCCATCTCCTTGAGCGTGGCGTCCAGCTTGATGTTCCAGGCGCGCGGTGCTTGCCGGAGGCCGTACAACGCCTTTCGAAGGCGCAGCACCTTGCCCTCCTTGCCGGCAATGATGAAACCGGGAGGTTGCCGCACGTACACCTCCTCCTTCAAGTCGCCGTTGAGGAATGCCAACTTGACGTCCATGTGGTGGACGCGCCACCCCTTCTGTGCAGCGAGCGCGAGGAGCATACGGATGGACTCAATGCGTGCCACCGGCGCGAAGGCGTCGTCGTATCGATCCCCTCCTGCTGGACGAAGCCACGAGCAACGAGCCTGGCCTTGTACTTGACCACCTCCCCCGCCTCGTTCTTCTTCAGCTTGAAGATCCACTTCAGGGTGATCGGACGATGTCCGGCTGGCAGGTCCACGAGCTCCACGTACTGTTGTGCTCGATGGAGTCCATCTCCTGCTGCATCGCAGCACGCCATGCTGCGTCTCCTTCCGCTTCAGCGAAAGAGCACAGCTCCCCCATGTGCGTGAGGTGGAGCTCAGCGTCCATGTTCCGCTGGACATACTCTGGCACTGCTTGATCACCAAGGATGTTGTCGACGGTACGGTAGCAGAGCGGGGTGTCGTCGTGCGCTGCATCAATACGATCAGCGTCGTCTGCCAGCGGACTGACAAACGCCGGTGTGCTCTGGCCGTCGGGAGCCGGTGATGCTACCGGCGTGGCTGGTGCCGGACTGCCAAACCCACATGCCAGCGGCGGGCCTGGTGATGGTGCAGGAGCAGGCGTGCCTGATGCTGAGCTGCCCGCTGCTCCCCCGGCTCCTCCGAGCTGCACGAACTTGACTGTGAAGTCGCCCTGTGACCCATCCTTGCCACCAATGGCCTCCTTGGACCAGTCCCAGCCGTGCCCTTCGTCGAACACGACGTCCCGTGACGTGCGCACGCGCCGAGTCGCTGGGTCGAGGATGCGGTACCCCTTCACGCTGTCCGCGTAGCCGATGAAGACTCCCGGAGTGCTTCGATCGTCGAGCTTGCCGACGTGGCTCAGCTCCTTGACATAAGCCAGGCAGCCGAAGGTGCGGAGGTAGGCAACCGCCGGCGTGTGGCCATGCCATGCCTCATACGGCGTCTTCCCTTCGAGGCTCTTGGTCGGCGACCGGTTGAGCAGGAACACCGCCGTCATCACCGCCTCACCCCAAAAATCCGCAGGCATGCCCCGCTGCTTGAGCAAGGCCCGAGCGGTGGCCACCACCGTCTGGTTTCGGCGTTCGACCACGCCGTTCTGCTGTGGCGTGTACGGCGCGGAGAAATGCCGCTTGATGCCCTCATCGGCACAGTAGGCGGCAAACTCAGCCGATGTGAATTCGCCACCATTGTCGGTGCGCAGCACCCGCAGCTTGTGGCCGGACTCCATCTCGGCTGCAGCTTGGATGTGCTTGATGGCATCCACTGCGGCTGCCTTCGTTGGAAGCAGCATAGCCCACATGAAGCGGGACGCGTCGTTGATGAGCAGCAGGAAGAAGCGTCGCCCTCTGGGTGTCGCCGGCGTGACGGGACCACAGAGGTCACCGTGGACGAGCTCGAGCTGCTCCTGCGCGTGGTACGCTGCCTGCTGTGGGAAAGGCCGCCGCTTGAGCTTGGTCACGACGCAGGTGTCGCACAGCTGCTCGACGTGGTCGATCCGGGGCATCCCACGCGCCATCCCCTCGCACCCGAGCTTCCGCAGCACGTCGAAGTGCAGGTGCCCGAACCGCTCGTGCCATAACCAGGTCTCATCGTCACGACAAGCGGCAAGGCAGACTGGCCGGACCACCTGCAGGTGGAGGATGTAGAGGTGGTTGTGCCCCCGCTTGACCTTGGTGAGAAGACGACCTTCACGGACCCAGATTTGGAGCACCCCTTGGGCGATCTGGACCTTTGCGCCATGCTCGTCGAGCTGACCGAGACTCACGATGGAGTTGGGGGGCATGGTTCGCAATGTAGAACCATTGCTGTTTCCACCCGGGGATATTGGAAGGAAATTTGTAAGATATGTATTTATCACTGGTATGTTGCCTAAGTTGGATACCAGCACCCCCTATCACAGATGGATTTTTGGCGGTTGGCTGGGGCTTCATGCGGAAAAGATAGCGGAAAAGAGCCCAATGGGGCTCAATTCCAAGGAAGGCTTCACAGAAGTGGATGAAAATTGAGATGTGGCAAATTGAGTTAGGGTTGAGGTGTTGCAGCTCAATCCCATAGAAATAAAGAAGGCCACGGAAGAACGAACAAGTGGGGAGGGCCAGACCCCGTTCAGAAAAAGAGCAAAAGGATACGATCTCGTCAACATTTTCCATCGGGAAAGGATCGCGAAGGGCAAGGCGCCAATTGATGAGATTTCTCTCTTGAAGCAGACCCCCCAGCACTAAATTTGCGAGATGGTGGCGAGAACACTTACTAATTGACCACTCGCTGGTTGCCGCTTGTGCCTCTTTCAGTTCCTTCGCGTTGATTTTCTTCGGCGCCATTTCGGATCTGTTAAGCTACGAGTTGTTCGCGAAACGCTCGGGGGCTACGGTCGATGGCTCGAAGGATTTCGACTATGCAGGGCGGTAGAGGAGTGGCAGCAGGGTGAGATTTCGTTGAGGTTTTTGTTTTTTCTCTGGCGGCGGCGTGAGATCTGAAGGTACGGGAAGAACCCTAACTGACTGCGAGGTTAAATAACCAGCGGTCAGGCAGTGGTTTACTGTGCAAAAGGTGAAGCGTCGCACAAGGGGAATACTTGGAATACGAGCGGTTTTTTGGTGGATTTTTTGGGCAGTTATTTGATTAACCATTTTTTCAGGGTTAATTGTCCCGAAAAAAGAGGTTTTTTGAATTTCAAGTTCAATTTCTGCCAATTACATCATCTTGAACTATATTTTCTCAATAGGGAATATTTTTGCCACGACTTTTGGGATCCTTTTTTCCGAAATTTGAGAGATTTGGATTCAAGATTCGGGGGTTATCAGACACGTGGCATCGACTACTTATTTTTCGAAAGTGCTCGAAGGATAAGAAGAAAAGACTCAAGACTAGTTTGACCCTCAGCTTGATTCTTCGATTCAACCTAAGGCTTGGGGGCTACTCCATATGGAGTGCGATTATTCATCGCACCCCATACAAAAGAAAGAATTCGGGGCATGAGCACCTCATAGCTTCGATGCAGTCAGAAGAGTACTCGAAGAGAAATTTCAAGACGGAGCTTCGAAAGAAGTCGAGGACTGCTTCAGAAGTACTCGAAGAGCCTGGAGTACTCAGCTACGAAGAGCTTGGGGGCTTGTCAGACCCGGGGCCATGGGGCTGTGTACATCAAGGAGTCCATATTGGGCTAGGGGATAGGACGTGTCCTGTACCTTATTTATGTTGTATTCTACCCGCATGCGGAGTAGAACTAGTCGATACAGAAGAAAACTACTCGAGTTGTACTTGAGTACGGTTCCTGAGCTAGTATCAGGCTAGGATTCATGTAACCCTGTCCCCCCGGATATATAAGGGCGGGCAGGGACCCCCTCAAAACCAAGATCACCATATCAACATCAAGGCAATACAAACCATCATACAGGACGTAGGGCATTACGCATATTGCGGCCTGAACCTGTCTAAATCTTGTGTTGTCTGCACCTTCGAGTTCCTGATCTCGGCGCATCCCAACCCAAAACCTACCACTTTGGGTATACCCCTCGGTGGGCAGCCGGATAAAACCCGACAAGTTGCGCAGCGCCGGGATGTAGTAGACGCCGTGGAGCAGCTTGTGCTCCCCGCTCTTAGTGGTGAAAACGATGGAGCCGATGCCGCGGATCTCCACGGCCGAGGCGTCCCCAAACTTGACGGACCCCCGGACTCCATGGTCGAGGTCGCCGAAGTGGCCGGAGCACCCGGTCATGTGGTGCGTGGCACCGCTGTCCAGGTACCACCCTTCGAGCTTGTCGTCGCCGGAGCCGTCGCCGAGGAAGGCGTGCGCTAGCGGCTCGTCGAGGTGGAGCAGCGGTGGACTTGGTGGAGTCGAAAGCTCCCCCCTTTCTCCCGCCACGGGCTGCAGGACTGGGCTGGCTTGGGCCATCCACAGGGCGGGCTCGTCGTCCTCGTCGGCTTGGGCCATGTTGGCCGCAGCACCCTTCTTGGGCTGCCTGCAGTCCCGGGCCCAATGGCCGCGGCGGCCGCAGTTGAGGCAGGTGTCGCTGCGTGCAGCCTTACGCTCACCGCAAGCACCCTCCTTTCCTCCCGCACCGCCGGCAGGCTTGTCGCCGCTGGGCTTGTCGCCGCTCCCGCCTTTCTTGCGCGGTTGTTGGCGAGCGTCCTTGGACGAGGAGGACCCGTCCTGCTTCTTCTTCCTCTCCTTCTGGCGCGCCAGCCACTGCTCCTCCGTGAACAGCAGCTTGCCGCCGATGGAAACAGGGTCTCCGGCTACCCCTTCGTCGCGGTCGTCCACTGCCTTGAGCCTCCCAGTCACCTCCTCGATGGACAAGGTCGAAAGGTCCAGAAGCGTCTCGATGGACAGGGGGAGCTGGGCGTACTTGCTGGGGACGACATGGATGTATTTCTCCACCGCCTTGAGTTCGTCGATGTCGGTGTCGCCATGCCGTGCCAGCTGCTGCATCAGACTGGACAGGCGTAGGGCGAAGTCGTCGACGTCCTCGCCGGGGCGGAACGACAGGTGATCCCACTCCCTCCGCAGCTTCTGCACAGTGGCCTTGCGAGCGCGGTCGATGCCGACACGCGACGCGGCGAGGGAGTCCCAAGCGTGCTTGGCGCTTGGCTTGTCCGCCAGGGTGGAGATCATCTCCGTCGGGACAGAAGCGAGGATGGCGTCCAACGCCAGCCGGTCCTCATGGTACTCGGCGTCCTCGTACGCGACAGCGTCCTAGAGCTGCCGCGCCTGCAGCTTCACCCTCATCAGCAGGTACCAGTCGTTGTAGTTCGTCTTGGTGAGCATCGGCCATGGCGTGCTCCCACCGGACTCCTTGATGACGCGCTGGACGATCGGCGAGTCACGGCGGTGGTGACGCCTGTTGCGCGGTGCAGGCGACGGAGAAGGACGACGCCGGTGATGCAGGATCCGCCGGTCGTTGTGGCCATCTTCGTCGTCATTCTCCTCAGCACGCAGAGCGGCGGCAGCGGCCGCTGCACCTCAGCCGCGGCAGCTGCCGCTCTGGCCATCTCGGCCGCCTCCTCCGCTACCGCCTCGGCCGCGGCGTTGCGAGCATCGCGCGCCTCGCGCGCGCTCTGCAGCCTCACGTGCCTCGCGCTCCGCGGCCTCGGCTGCCGTTGCGGCAGCCCTCCGGCGAGAAGAGGAGGTGGACATGATCCCGATACGAACTCAGGCTCTGATACCAATTAGAACTCACACACACAAACACAACCGACCAGAGAGCACACTGAACACAGCGAGCAGAGAAAGCTGGAAATGGGTGAAGTAAAAGTGCAGTAGTAGCACCCCTGGTGTTCCCTTCTATTTACAGAGTTTTACAAAAGCAAACTTGATTACCAAGAAAGGCTAGATATTCTACAAAGAGAACATCAAATTGACTACCTAAAGAGGCTAGCTTAATTACAAAGAGAAAGCCAATTTGACTACCTAAAGTAGGAAACTTGGCTGCTAAGGAACATGAGCTTACATGTTTTGAGTTGTCAACAGCGCTAACAAAAACTTTACAAACATTATTGGATTTGCATCCTGTTCCATGGCAACCATTAGACAATCACTGCAGTCAGTTAGCCTGTCCGTTTCAAATGTCAGGATCCAAGATGGTCATACAGTTTCTTCACTGACTTAATCATGAACTTGGTCAGAACTTTTAAATATAAGAAGCTAACTGAATTTTAGTATGTCTAGTTACATGAATGAAAAACAGGTGAGACGCATCGAACAGACTAATTAGAATTTAAGAAAAATCATCTTCAGGCAGCTCTGTAGCTGACTATGTAGCCAAACTTTGCTCTGGCCATATTAGCAGTGATAACAACGATCCTATTGTGTATGAATTTAGCATGTTTAAAATAAGCTTTAAGATGATCTGACCAAGAATATGTAGGATACACATTCAATCAAACAACTTCAACCTTAATTCAGTGACTCCAACTCCAAGCTAAGCTTCTTTCAAACAAGGTAGATACTCCAACCGAGCAGATTGAGCGTTTGGTCAAGCAAGAGACTCAATTCTTGATTTGCCTGTGAAGTAAGATCTGAGATTCAACAAACAAAACAAATGAGTTATAATGCAGCTCATACGTTTCCAAAGATGTTGAAAACTTACTAACTGTTCTGTCACCCACTGGACTTGATCACTTGATCGACTAGTTTCAACTAATGCTTATATACATCCAATATGTTATCTTCCACTGAAATGTGTCAATTGAAATATCAACCTAGAGAAAGAGAAGCATAGACAAAAGGACATAATGCATAATATAAGACAAAAAAAAACAGAGAACAGTACAGTACCCTATGAGGAAGGCCAACTATTGGTCAGAAGAAGCCATCTTTGATTATGCAAAGGTAACGCCTTAGGTCCTCAGTTATCCTCCACAGGAATAAACCGCCAGTGAGAAATTAGTGGAGCGGTCTGAATAGGTTTTTAAATTCTGTTGCCATTTGTCGACTGAATAGCATGATGTATGTCCATCATACCCTCCGTCTGAATGAATAGCCAAGCAGAGTAGAAAATTAGTAGAAAGGAATAGAACAATGAAGCCACCAAGCAGAGTAATTGTGTGGGGAAGGAAAAGTTTCGTGACAAAAGTATTACCTTTTAGAAAATCTACTTGATCTGTATCCACGCAGTATGTTGCAACTGGTCCAATCAATTGGACTTACCCTGATTTGGACTTTCTCCTGCAAGGAATTGGCATATTCAGATTCAGGGATTGTTAGGAGTATGGAGCCCTTCATGTATACATTAGTAGAGTCATTTTCTGTACGCATTGATGCACTCATGCTGTTCATAAATCATAACATGGTACAAAAGAGATAAAAACACATGAAAGAGATAAAAGATGAACTGCACTACAAAATAAAAATGATGCTAAGTGCTAGTGTTTCTTCACAACCTTCATTAGCTCCACTTCTCCACATAATGAAATTACAGCTGCTGCAAATAAAAACAATAAAGTGTGTAGCTATATGCCCATATGCAAAGTAACAGCTCTTAAAATACTGAGTATTGCCCTCCAAAAATTGTAAACAAGCTAGCACCTAAAAACAGTGTGCTGGAACTTCTTGCACCTTTTCATCATTACAGCATTATGATGCCAGCGAGTAGCATGCTTATAAACTTTGAGCACAGAGACAGACAATCCCCTCCAGGACATGGGAGAAGGGATTAACAAAATTAACAAAACATCATATAATCTTGAGAAAATAGCCAACAGAGTTCATAGGGGGCGGCAAATTCCAGATCACAACACACCCACTAAATCATCTTACTAACACTTGGAAGTTGAATATAGGTGGCAGTCAATTCGAACCTGCACACTCCTACTCAACCTTCCATGCATGTATTATCAAAGAGAAACCATGCCCTTGCAACTGATGCTCCTTAAAAATCTGCAAATACGCCCACGACATGGACTTCTCAGGCGCTTGGCATGTCTGGAACATGAACACTGCGCTGCTTGTTGCCGAGCCAAAGAGCCAGCCATGGACATCCCAGAACACCTCCACAGGCAACCCGTCCACCAGAATCGTCTGGTTCCCTCTGAACTTCCACGCCAGCCGCCTCACCCGCATGACCGGCCGCCTGTCGATGTGGATCACAAGAGAGGGATCCTTCGCGCTGGCAGTGTCACACTCTATCACAATGTCATGGCACCGGCCATGGTGGCAGAACTGAGCCATTGCGGAGAAAACCTTCTTGCCGACAACGTGCTCCCTCCTGGCCACGAGCAGCGCGTCGACGGCAGGCCGGCCAGAGCCCGTCTTGCGGTACGCCTCCTTCCTCATGTCGCCGAGCAGGAGCACCATCTCGCGGTCGCACACCACCGCGACGTAGAAGCCTTCCAGCGGCTCGGGCGCGGGGCCGAACCTGGCGCCGGACAAGTCCCAGAACACGTCGACTTTGGTGCTGCCGGCGGCGCCGCTGGACGCGGCGACGTCGAGGCTCTTGGAACCCTTGCGTTTGGCGAAGAGCCACGGCTTGACGTCGGCCCGGCACAGGCGGTCCCCGGACGCGGCGTCGACGGCGACGACGCTGACCGCCGCCGCCTGCCCCGCGAGCCCGCCGCCCCTGGTCCACGTGACCGAGAGCGCGCAGGGCCGGCCGGCGAGCCGCGCGTGGTAGAGGCACGTGACCCGGCTCCGCGCCGCCGCGGGGGCCTTGCCGCGTCCGCGCGCGCCGCCGCCGCCGGTGCCCGAGGACGAGGACGAGGACGCCGCGTCGGCGATCTGGACGCTGGCGTCCCCGAAGCAGGTGAGGTCCCGCATCATCGTCCCTCCCGGGCCTTTCCACGAACACGTCGCGCGCAATGCGCAACGCAGCAGAATGGGGGCGCGTTGATGATTGGCCTGGCGTCGCTCCCGTCAGTCAGGGATCCTTTCTTCGTCGGGCGACGCTGGCGCGCGCACAGATCGTCAGGGGAGATGGAGGACGGCCAGCGGCGGGGCGGTTGCAATGGCAGTGGCAGTGGAGGGTGGAGACAAAGCTGTGCGTGAGGGACGAGCGTGCCAGAACGAGAATGCCAGCTAGAGAGCGAGACAAAGGCGACCAGCAAAGCGACGCAACGGCACCGGCCCGGCGGCGCGTGAGGAGAGAGAAAGGAATTTGCTGGTGCTGGTGCTGTTACTGCTGTCCCCTTGTCGTCGCCTCGCTCATGCTAGCTCGTCGCCATTCTTGGCAGCTTGCCTTGCCGCCGGGGATACGGGGCGAGAAGAGAAGAAACAGCGCGGTATAGGAGAATTTATTTTTCAGTGAAAAACCCCCCACGTATACGACTATACAAGCCGCGGCTTGGCCTATCCGCAGGATGTGGTGCTATTTTTTTTCTACTACCCTCGAACTATTTGTAAATATAAAAAAAATTATCTTAGATATTAACAGAGTACATATGGAAATGTGACAATTCGACGAGATGGCTCGCAGAATGAACTTGCTATACAATACAGAGCCATTAAAACTAGCGAATCTTCTAGCATCAATTTTACGATACCATTCTATACAATGTGCAATGACAATTCAACTAGAGTTTTTATCCTACCACAACATTTTGAATAAAATAAGTTGCGCATTATAAAATAAGGAATCTATCACTAACATCAATTCTTACTTTACCAATATACGCGCACGCGCTCACACACAATAACAAGATCTGTCTTACATCACACGTGATGATTGGAATCGATCGATCCGTGGGCGATGCATGGGCGTGAAGGAGGGCAGGCAGGCACACCAATTTGTGCGGTTGGGACTTGGTTTTCAGCTCCGCTGACAGGCTTCGGCTCTCCTGCGCATGCCGCACCTACGGTCGGCAAGTAGTTGCGAATCGCCCAGCAGGGTGATCACCATCGCACCCCGGGCTCAAATTGTTGTATGGGCCCCTGCCTACTCTTCAAATGAACCTGATGAATTGCAAAAATATGATCCGTTTTGGAGTGATTTAGCCCAAATAAATAAATAAATATTCTTACCGCACGTTTTCACTAGCCTCTGTGAGTTGCGACAAAGTTAGTAGGGTTGGAAATCTGACGGAAATGTTTTCATTCTTTTGTGACAATAATCCCCCTGACAGTAGTACGGCTAGCTACCTGATGATGACGATGCTGAAGCAGGCACGCTGATGTGTTTCAGTGTTCTCATCACAGGGAAGAAAAAGAAAGGAAAGGGTGGAACAAACTCACGTGTACATGCCACAGTGATTCCTGAGCGTGTCACAGCCTCACCGGCAAATGTCTTTGCTGACAGAAAAAAGAACAGCCGGCAAGGTAGACAGGGACAAAACGGCCATCGGAATCTACTCATGGCGCAGGTGATCGATAACGGATCGGTCGTGTAGTGGCCTCGGCGCGTGTGGCGACAAGATCTCGGGGCTAAATGTAGGGTACATGTGACGACACCACATTGGGACTAACATGCACGTATACGGTATATAGGCAACGAACATACAAGATACAGTAGGATATGGTCCCAAAGAGGAGAGATTCGGAGCTTACACTTTCAAGTATATCGGATCATGGTCATCTGACCCGACGTCGATCCGCTTGAAAAAAATTTCGACCCGATCCGATCTGACAACACATGAATTAGGCTCAGGCTGAAATTTACAATCTGCCATAAAAAACGGTCCGGATATGGATCGATTTTTTATGACTCCAAACCTGACTCAAACCGACCCGACTCAAAAATTATATATAAAGAATCGGGTTTTATCTGAACCGACCATGTGTTAGGACGGGATCCGGCCAAAAAAATCCAGCCGGATAATCGAGTCAGTTTTGCTCCGAAGGTCGAGTTCGTCCCTCAGTTTCGCAGGAGCCAACAATTTAGTCTTGCAACTCTTGTTTCATCCTTTAAAAAAAAAACTCTTGTTTCCAGGTGCAATCTAGTCTTTTGGACTGACTGGCTGTCCACGTGGCATCACCCGCTTCAGCCAAAAAAGTAACTGCAAAATTGTGATTTCTAATTACCTTTGGTTTGTCCGTATGGAGTATCCATCTTTCGATTGTATTGCCTGAAGCATGCACAAGACAAGGATACATTTCCCATGGGTACGCCTTGGGTGACATGGCACACTAATACGGATGGACAGTAAAAACGAGGGAGCACATTGAACCTGGAAATCTAAAAACGTAAGTTCCATAGGACTAAAATGGCCTATGTTAAAGTTGAGGATGAAATTGACCATCCGTGCAGAGTTTAGTGATGAAATCGCTTATTCCTCTAAAATTGTTCTTTTTATATTTTAATGCAAGGATAGCGTAGCTTGCGTGTAGGATGGAAATCTCACGGATGAAACTTAGAAATAGACACGACTATTTGTAGAGTCAAGTAAAAAAAAAACTCGGTGTTTTTCTTTTCGACCCGAACCTGAAGGATGAAATCGTCTGTTCTCCAAAAATTTATAGCCCGCTTCAATCTTGTCTGCACAAGCGTGACGGTCGCACCACAGCAGGCACGCACTCAGCCACTCATGGAAAGAGTACCAGCAGGTGCTGGTGCTTTCTGCATCGTCTCTGCGCAAATGCTCCTAGCTAGTCGCCAGCAGTAGGATTGGTCGGAGCAAGAGAAAAGACGTGCAGCTTGCTTGCTTTTCCTCAAGCCTCTTCCGGGCACACTTTTTGGTCTCCTCCTCACCCTGCTCGTTGCACCTCCATGTTGCTTTCAAGTGGCAGTGTGACACGCTCCACAATGCAGCCAACTTTTGTACTGCTTGTAGGTTTGCTTCGCCTTGCATGAGGGCAGCAGCTAGCATTTGCTGCTTTCTAGGCAAAAAGAGAGAGAGAGAGAGAGAGAGAGAGAGAGAGAGAGAGAGAGAGAGAGAGTACATCATCGTAAGATGATAGAATGCCACTCGACAGACGATCCTAGAAAAATATTAAAACATTCCTTGATGGTATCCGAAAAATTCTCCATGTCAAATAAGGGAGGCAAAATTTGCTAATATCATATAGGGAAAGTGCCATATAGAAAATCTTCTCAAAGTTTAATGACCTAAACGGCACCAAAGTACCTGCAGTAACCATTTACTATCAGGATGACAAGGTGTCGAAGATGAACTTATACCTTGATTGTGTACCCTCTGGCTTCATTCGTAATACTTTCCCTCATTTACCTCATTATCACCATGCTCTTGAATGGCCATAAATGTAGGAAGTGTTACTCTCGTTTTACATTCCACTATGAAATCATGAAAATTATTAATATGTATCTTAGGTTTTATGAGAAACTTATGTGGCAATGCTAGTCAATGTACTCATCGTCAGTCTTATTAACGTGTAATTCTCAGTCATGATGTATGCATATTCAAATAAGTGTAGCAGTATGCTTGGACAAAATGAATGTGCCAATAGTTAGTCCTGCTTTACGCCACACACAAGAGGAAATATGATTTCCATAAAGTAAGCTTAAAACTGAACAATCCTGGGTTTGATATCATAATACAGTAATCTCCTTTGAAAAAGAATACATTGTTCCTGGTTTAGAAACAGGTTTAAGATTATATGCAATGAAGACATAAGTATTGCTTCGCTAAGCTCGTTATGCAGAAGGCATTGGTTCAAAGGTATTCTAAATTCAGTACCTGATAAAGGAGATGTTTTCACCCCCAAAAGAGAAATGGTAAATCAAAGGAATAAAGTACAGTATGCTGACATCCCTCCATTCATGGCCACTTGGATTCAAAAGTGACATTTTATCTTCGCGTTTGTTTTTGAAATCGGAGTTCCAAAAACCTGCTAGTACCTGGCGGCCTTGTGATATTAAGCAGAGCAATGAAGTAAATTAGAGAAATTGAAATTTTCTTATGCTTTATTATCGAATGTAGATGCTGAAATTTGATTTGTACATATGGGATTAGAGCTGCCTTTTATTTTTGTAACTTTTGAATGGAAATACAAAAGCGTTACCACTCCACTCAGGAGTCATGCATGAGGAAAATATTTACAGGGCGACAGATTCGAAGACCAGAAATAAGCAAATTACATTCTAAGTATGGGAAAAGGCTATGTAAAACACTTCATCTCGATAAGGACTGACTAGTTTTCCAAATGCACCGTGCACGCAACCATATGCAAGGTGCACAAAAGAACAAATTAAATATGTGAATAAACACGCAACAAACTAACAAACAATCTTTTCTTCTTTTCACATGGCCTTCTTCCTTGTGTCGGCATCACCGGAGCAACGATGCCACTTGGCAAGTTCGTCTCCCTGGCTCGCTCCATCCCATTCACAGAGACTTGCTGGAGTTGGCTTCTTTTGACCACCTAATAGGGACGGCAGATTTTTACCCCATGGTATTCCTTGCATTACAAGTGAGTTACTTCTTCTTTTTCCCCTGAAGTTTTTGCAATAAATTGGGTCATTAGCAGTGGTAAGAAACAAGTGTGCCTTTGTTTGACAACAAGTCAACAATGATCCAGGAAATGGATTACTACTTTAGTTTATCAGACCTATGCCAGAAGCCAATTAGAAGCTCTACTTGTAATTATATTGAGCAAATTTTTATTGAGATATCCAATTTACAAATGTTATTATTTTTCTCAAATATTGTCTTGTACCCTGGGCTACTCGACAATGAAGCGTTTATCTTTGTAGATCCAGTGAACCTTTCATAAATGTTTGAAAAAAGTTTGTGATGTTCAGAACGGGAACGTTTCCCGGTTAGCTTAGTTTGCCGGGCGGTCGCACGGACACTTGTACTTCGCATCACCCGTGCACAAATGGCCAGATTGGTGGCATGTCACTGTGTGCACCTCGACACACAGTTTAGGGCGCAAAGTCGGCCAGCAGGGGCAAGAATTTCAGCGCAGGAGGGATTTTTGGGCAGATGTTGACTTTTGAATAGAACTTTCTTTGAGAAAAAGATGGCTAGGGCACTCTCCCCTTACCGACCAAGGCCTAACTGATTAGGGTTACACTGTTACAATATAGTGCTACAAAGGCTCTACACCCTACTAATTTAATACACTATGTTTAGGTATAAACAGTTTAGGATAAGCCAATTAGTTTATTTTAAAACGAATTTGATTGTCCTAAATTTCATATATATTTAAAAATGGAGGAAGTAATCGAAAAGAAATTCATTTAATTTAAGTAATAGAAAACTACTTCTAGCCTATTAACAAATCATTTGTTGAGTAAAATAAAAGTGTCATTCATAGAAATCCGCTCATGGAAAAAGGTCAAGAGGAGGAATTATTCATGTTCAGTTAATAACTTCTCGATTAAGCATTTCCTATTTCGGCACAAGTCAAATAATCTTTCTCTTATCTATCCGCTTGAACAAACCTAGCTATAATAATCCTTCCTTATCTGTATGTAATAAACCAAGGTCTAAGAACCCAATTATTTACAACCAATACAAACTATGTGCAGGTACGTGTGGTAGTGTACATTCAGAGTTTCAGACCACTTGGCCGTAGCATATCTAATAAGTTGCTACCTGCTACCATTGCAACTTGTGCTTGATGATGATACTCCATTCTGATGAAGTGATGAGATCAGAACCCATCGTAGAAGCCACCAAATGATATGTTGGCCCTGGTTGATGCTCCTCCTGCCCCCATCACGGATGACATGGCCTGGTTCAGCCTTGAGGTCTGTTGCACAACCTGCTGGATTCTCTGCACATCAAAGCATCTTCATCAGCCAAACTTCTCATGGATAAGACGAATAGGCTACAGCTGGAAGTTTCTGAATTTATAAGAACAAATAGCTTAAGCCGATCCAAGAATCTCCTAATTCTTTTTTTTTTAGCATAAGGACAAGATTGGATGGCCGGCGAATGCATTTAAGATGACAGGAACGCCCAAGTTGGGCCATCATAGTTAATCCAAGTATACAGAGAACCACAAGTAATAAGATAAGTTTAGTTGCCTGTCAAGCTCAAACCTTGCATATTCTGCATTAATTAGGTCAAAAGACTCATTCTAGAAACAAAAAGGGATTGTGGATTAGGTATACAAAGACAATACTGAATGAGTCATCGAACCTTATCATCGCCATAGAACTGCAGCTGGATCTTCTGCTGCTGCTGCCTGTGGTGGTGCTGCAGCCTGCCGCCGATCAGGAAGATGCAGACGGTGGCGGCGGCGAACCCGAACGAGCACAGCGCGCCGATCCCGTTCACCTTCAGCTTCCCCACGCTGAACACCACGCACTCCGGCCGCGCCTTTTTGTTTTCCGTCTTGACATCCTCTTCTTCCTCCTCGGCAAATTTGTCATCGTCGGCCTCCTTGGCGTCAGAGCTCTCGAACGCCTTCTCTTCCTCATCCTTGTCAGAGACCATCAGATCGGCAACACTAGGCACTGGTTTGGTCTCATCCAGCACGACGCCAATGTCCTTGCACTCGACGTCAGGCTCGTCGGCCACAGCAACATCTCCCGATGGAGGCAGAACATGTTCCTCTGTTTCTTGATCTGGCATGCAACCGATCACAAGAATAAGAGTCACTGCTGATCATGATCAGGATTAAGTAGATCAAGCACTGAAGTTTCCTTTTTTGTTTTTTTTGGTTTTTGAAAAAAGAGAGCTGAAGATTCTTACCATTAAGATGCATGCTGCCATGGCCCATGGAGAAGCTCCTCTTGTCAGGCAGGACCTCCCAGTCCCACAAATCCTGGCCTGCATCCATGGGAACACCTGCTCCTCTGTCCATGGCAAGCTGATGCAAGAACTAAAGCTGCAGGATCTAGCAGCTACACAACAGCACGAGCTTAGGCAGCAAAGAGTAGAAGTATCAAGGGCCTATATAGAACAGTTGCTTTCCAAGCATCAACTTGATAGGATTCCTGTCTTTCCCCTCTCTCTTCCTTCACTGCAGGGAAACAGGGTGCCAGTGGGAGGAAGCTATAAACGAGTGCAGGAACACGTCAGCATCACACACACGGCTTGGAGCTCCTTGCAGCAAGGGAGACGGCCGGGAGAGAGGAGCTTGTGTGTGGGCTTGTCCTTCCTGCTAGGTGACAAGGGTGAAAATAATGGCCTTTGGGGCCTACCACTCTGGACTTCTTCCTCCTTCGCACTCAAGCTTCCGCTGGACCGTTCTAGCAGAGCTGTGCTGTGCATTATTCATAGCAAATCCATAACAGGAAAAGTAAATCTTGCATGGGATGAAAACAATGGGCGAATATCTAAGTCTTGTTACTCACTCAAGCTGATAAATTAGGTAAAATATGCGATAATAATCGATCACTGATTATTCTCAGTAGGAATGATTTTCTATGATATCCTGGCATCTAATTCACATCAGAGTTACGTTCAATTCATCTGATCAGTAGCTCAGAAGAACTATGCTGCCTTGTAGGTTGTTTCCTGTATCATAAAGCTCCCATGTTTATCCTGTTTTAAGGAGACATGGCTAACCTTTGACATAAAATTCAAGAACATTCCCAGAAAGTAAATCACAATTAGATGCTGACTTTAAACAATAAATTGAAATATTGAATACATGCCAATTTGATATGAAACAAAGTGTGGTTTACAGGTTAATCAATAGGCAGATCTGGCGTTACGACACCACTTCTTTCTTTAACGTAATTTGACACAACACATCATCACGAAGGAGTTGTGAAAAGGAAATGAAGCCTAAAGAAAACAAAGACCGACCGGAGTGCAAACCAGAGCACAGGCTATGACAACGAGAGGCACGGTCAGAAGCTTCTGTAGAAAACCACTGTTAGAAATCTAGGCAATTTTCGGTATATTTTAATTCCAAATATTACTAGCAATTTCATGACATAGATGAGTGATAATGTGTTTAAGAGATATGTGCATGTGTTCATGTTATTCTCACTAATAAGCATGAACAAATAATTAAACCAGAATAGGTTTAGTATGTACCCCAAGGCGGGACCAGTGCCGGGGGCACCGGTTGCGCCGTTACCAGCTGGAATAGACATGCTATTCGACTGGCCTTGCTTGAAGTAGCCGAACTAAGTCGATGCAGGAAGGTGTTCGCAGTGCAGTCCCACGAACGGTTACGCCGGGAAGTAGACGAAGTAGTCGTTCGCACGAGCGGTTACGCCGGGAAGTAGACGAAGTAGTCGTTCGCACGAGCGGTTGCGCCGGGAAGTAGACGAAGGAGTCGTTCAGGGAGCGAGCAGTCGCGTCAAGACGCTCCCCAAAAACCTAATTGCCCGCGTCCCGTGCAGGACCTTCAGCGAGCAGAGGTTCCGGAGGCCCTGCTCTCGCTAGACCTGTGCGCGCAGTGCTAGCGGTGGGGAAAGCAGAAAGCAGCTGAGGGAGAAGGGAGAGGTCTCCTGAAGAGGAGTACCTTGAGAATGCTTGAGATGAGTGAGGATGAGAGGAGAGGGTGCTGGCTTATATAGGCACGAGATGACTCAGGTTCAACGAACCTGGACGTCATGAATGGCTTTGATGAGCGGCAGTTAATGTGCCTCAGGTTCAACGAACCTGGACGTCGTAAAGAGCCTTCAATGTCTGGTCATTAGTATCGACATTAATTCTCTGTTTTAATGCTCTTTACTGCAAAAACGTTCTCATCTCAGCACATCGCACCGCACGTCACGTCACGTCACGTCCGGCCGCGCACCGCACCGCACCGCACCGCACCGCCCCTCGCCTCGCCTCGCCTCGGCCTCGGCCACGGCCACGGCCACGGCCCGGCTCGGCGAGGCGAGCGAGCGCGCGCGCGTGTGGTTCACCGTCCTCCTCTTACCGGCTTCTCAAGCGGTATACACAAAGTCCACCTTTTAAGTCGGTTGAGATCCTCCTCAATTCCCGGTACGGAATTAAGCATTGATTCCCTAGCATTAATAGTGGGCTTTAAATTCTTTTAATTGATAGAATGAATGGGCCAAGCCCATTACTCCAACAATCCCCACCAAGAAATTCAAGCCGCACTAGAAATGCCCTCATTTCCTCATTGATATACCAGTATTCGACAGAGACTGTTAAGTTGAACTTCCATCTAGGACAAAGGCTACACTTATTCACAACTGTGCAATGGACTATGCCTTGAATTGCCAGTTTTGTGCAAACAAGTTTGACCAGAGCCCTACACTGGTACTAGGCTGCAAGAGCATCCCCGCGGTTTGGAGCTTATAAGTCATACTCCAGGCCCTTCTTGAGTTTTTAGAGAATACCCAGTTCTCATAGACCATGACCAGTAGTCAAACTCATATAGGTGTGTTCCTTTTAGATGTTCTGTAGGACAACATCTTTGTTTCAAGAAAACAACTCATTTGTTTTAAAGAAACCACCTGGAACACATTAAGGTATAGACCAACCTGCCATACAGATTAGAAGAGAAATGCACCTTATACACGGAATGAGCCCTTTTCATAAAGGTTCTCTTCTCACAGTCAGACTTTAGTTTGTTTCACCATCCTAATTCACGGGATCTCCGATCACATAGGACAGGTTTCCACTATAGAATGACTCACGTGGGTCTCAAGCCCAATTCCATAGATGCATTGTCTATCACATTTCGTGAAAAACCCTTTGTAAACTGATCTGCCAGATTTTTAGCCGTCTGAACATAGTCCAGGGCTATAACTCCGGAGTTCCTCAATTTTCTGACAGATTTCAACCGCCTTTTCACATGTCTAGATGACTTCATGTTATCCTTTGAACTGTTCACCTTGACAATTACCGTTTGATTGTCACAGTTCATTAGGATTGCCGGTAATGGTTTTTCAACTATCGGCAAGTCCATAAGGAGCTCACGAAGCCACTCAGCCTCAACAGTGGCGGTATCTAATGCTGTGAGTTCTGCTTCCATAGTTGACCTCGTTAAGATGGTCTGCTTGCAAGACTTCCAGGAAACAGCTCCACCACCAAGTGTAAACACATATCCACTTGTGGCCTTTATCTCATCAGCATCAGAGATCCAATTTGAATCACTATACCCTTCTAGTACCCTTGGGTACCCGGTGTAGTGAATTCCATAGTTCATTGTCCCCTTCAGATAGCGCATTACTCTTTCAAGAGCCTTCCAACGATCATCTCCCGGGTTTGAAACAAACCGGCTCAGTTTGCTTACAGCAAACGAGATGTCAGGTCTTGTAGCGCTCGCTAAATACATTAATGAGCCAATGATCTGAGAGTATCTCAGCTGATCTCGCATTATCCTTTTGTTCTTTTTAAGAATTAAACTGGCATCATATGGTGTTGAGACAGGTTTATAGTCGCTATAACCAAAGCAACTTAACACCTTCTCCACATAGTGAGACTGTGTAAGAATCACCCCACCATTGATCTCTTTTACCAGTTTTATATTAAGGATAACATCAGCTTCTCCCAGATCCTTCATCTCAAAATTTTGAGATAAAAACTCTTTGACTTCCTTAATCACATTAAGGCTAGTGCCAAAGATCAGTATGTCATCCACATACAAGCACAAAATCACTCCTTCAGCCCCACCATAGCGATAGTACACACATCTGTCAGCTTCGTTCACAACAAAGCCGGCAGAGGTCAAAGTTCTATCAAACTTTTCATGCCACTGCTTAGGCGCTTGCTTGAGACCATATAAAGATTTTAACAACTTACAAACCATTCCTTCTTGACCCTTTGATACAAACCCATCCGGCTGATCCATATAGATCTCCTCTTCTAACTCTCCATTGAGGAAAGCCGTCTTAACGTCCATCTGATGAACGAGAAGACCATAAGAGGCTGCCAGGGAAAGTAACACTCGAATTGTGGTCAATCGGGCAACTGGTGAATAAGTGTCAAAGAAATCTTCTCCTTCTTTTTGGGTATAACCCTTGGCCACAAGCCTAGCTTTGTACTTTTCAATAGTACCATCTGGCCTAAGCTTTTTCTTAAACACCCACTTGCATCCAACCGGTTTACATCCATAAGGACGTTCAACAACCTCCCAGGTTCCATTAGACATAATAGAATCCATCTCACTCCTTACTGCTTCCTTCCAATAGTCAGCATCAGGAGATGAATATGCCTCTTCAATGGTTCTGGGTGTATCATCTATGAGGTATACAATGAAATCATCACCAAAAGACTTTACAGTCCTTTGTCTCTTGCTCTTTCTCGGAGCATCATTGTTATCCTCCTCAGGATTTTCTACAAGTGTATGTTCATTGTGTTCTATCGGCTCAGCAGAGCCATCATTCTCGATGAACTCTTGCCTAGATGAACTTGTTTCATCTCTCATGGGAAAAATGTTTTCAAAAAATGTAGCATCTCTGGATTCCATTATAGTACCAACATGCATATCAGGTACTCCAGATTTCACTATTAAAAATCTATATCCAACGCTGTGAATAGCATAACCTAGAAAGATACAATCCACAGTTTTAGGTCCAAGCTTACGTTTCTTGGTTATTGGCACACTCACTTTTGCCAAACAACCCCATGTACGTAAGTATGACAGTGTTGGCCTTTTCTTCTCCCATTCCTCGAATGGAGTTATCTCTTTATTCTTTGTAGGAACACGGTTTAGGACATGACATGCAGTCAATATAGCCTCTCCCCACCATTCCTTGGAAAGTCCCGCTGTATCTAACATGGCGTTAACCAAATCCGTTAGAGTGCGGTTCTTTCTTTCGGCAACCCCATTTGACTGAGGTGAATAGGGAGGCGTCCTCTCATGAATAATACCATGTTCCTCGCAGAATAAAGTAAATAAATTTGAGAAATACTCGCCACCACGATCTGACCTAACTCTTTTGATCTTTCTCTCAAGTTGGTTTTCTACTTAAGTAGTGTAAAGCTTCATCTTTTGACTTCAACAAATAGATGTAACAAATCTAGTACAATCATCAATCAAAGTCATGAAATATTTTTTTACCACCTTTTGTCAACACTCCATTCATTTCGCACAAATCGGAATGAATTAATTCTAAGGGTGCCAAGCTCCTTGCCTCCGCGGTCTTATGAGGCTTACGAGTTTGTTTTGATTCAACACATACATGGCACTTAGAATTTTTGACAAAAGTGAACTTTGGAATTAAACTCAAATTAGCTAAGCGCATCATACAACCAAAATTAACATGACAAAGCCTCGAATGCCAAACATTTGTTTCATCAACGTTAATAACATTGTATGCAACTTTATTACAAACATCTGACAAAGAAAGACGAAACAAGCCTCCGCTTTCATAACCTTTTCCAACAAAAGTACCAAACTTAGACAAGATACATTTATTGGACTCAAAGACTAATTTGAAACCATCTCTACACAGAAGAGAGCCGCTGACTAGATTCTTCTTGATGGTGGGGACATGCTGCACGTTCTTCAGCTGCACGGTCTTCCCCGAAGTAAACTTCAGATTTACCGTACCAACACCAAGAACACGCGCATGCGATCCGTTCCCCATCAGCAAGGAGGAAGTCCCGCCGGTCTGGTAAGAAAAGAACAAAGAAGCATCAGCACAAACATGAATATTAGCACCAGTGTCAACCCACCACTCGGGTGAACCAAAGACTGAAAGAACAGTAGATAATAAATTACCGTACCCCGATGTTCCTCCAGGCTCGCTAATAACCATGTTGGCGGAGTCGTTGCCTTTGCGGTTCGGACACTTTGCAGCAAAGTGATCCGTACTACCGCACACATAGCAAGCTCCCGTCTTCTTCTTCTTCTTAAAAGTGGTTGTCTTCTTAGTCTTTGGTTGGTTCTGCGGTGGCTTTTTCTTGTTCTTGTGGGAGTTGTTCTTTTGAACAAGATTGGCACTTGAAGCACCAACAACTCCTTTCCCACGTATGTCCTTTGCTCTCGCCTTCTCCTCAACATCAAGAGTCCCTATGAGTCCATCTATTGTGAACTCTTGTCTCTTGTGTTTTAGAGAAGTAGCAAAGTCCCTCCAAGAAGGTGGCAGCCTAGAGATTATACCTCCGGCCACAAACTTATTGGGTAACACACATGGGGACTCTTTGCTGCAATTTTTGAGATCTTTTGCTAGAGTATGTATTTCATGAGCCTGTTCCACTACAGAACGGTCTTCGACCATCCTGTACTCAAGGAATTGCTCCATGATATACAACTCACTCCCGGCGTCAGATACTCCATATTGAGCCTCAAGAGCATCCCACAATGCTTTGCCAGTTGGCAGCCGGATATAAGAATCCACCAGGTTATCACCGAGAACACTTATGATCAAGCCTCGAAAGAGGATATCAGCCTCATCGAATGCACTCTCTTCCTCTGGAGAGAATTGCTCAGGCTTACCCTCTTTCACATGGATCACTCTCGATAGTGTTAACCATAGTATAAGCTGCTCTTGCCAACGTTTGTAATTTGAACCATCAAATGGTGGTGGTTTGATTGATGCAGCAAAGCTAGATACCGAAAGCCTATTAACAAGATTAGGTTTTTGGATTGTTAGAAATCTAGGCAATTTTCGGTATATTTTAATTCCAAATATTACTAGCAATTTCATGACATAGATGAGTGATAATGTGTTTAAGAGATATGTGCATGTGTTCATGTTATTCTCACTAATAAGCATGAACAAATAATTAAACCAGAATAGGTTTAGTATGTACCCCAAGGCGGGACCAGTGCCGGGGGCACCGGTTGCGCCGTTACCAGCTGGAATAGACATGCTATTCGACTGGCCTTGCTTGAAGTAGCCGAACTAAGTCGATGCAGGAAGGTGTTCGCAGTGCAGTCCCACGAACGGTTACGCCGGGAAGTAGACGAAGTAGTCGTTCGCACGAGCGGTTACGCCGGGAAGTAGACGAAGTAGTCGTTCGCACGAGCGGTTGCGCCGGGAAGTAGACGAAGGAGTCGTTCAGGGAGCGAGCAGTCGCGTCAAGACGCTCCCCAAAAACCTAATTGCCCGCGTCCCGTGCAGGACCTTCAGCGAGCAGAGGTTCCGGAGGCCCTGCTCTCGCTAGACCTGTGCGCGCAGTGCTAGCGGTGGGGAAAGCAGAAAGCAGCTGAGGGAGAAGGGAGAGGTCTCCTGAAGAGGAGTACCTTGAGAATGCTTGAGATGAGTGAGGATGAGAGGAGAGGGTGCTGGCTTATATAGGCACGAGATGACTCAGGTTCAACGAACCTGGACGTCATGAATGGCTTTGATGAGCGGCAGTTAATGTGCCTCAGGTTCAACGAACCTGGACGTCGTAAAGAGCCTTCAATGTCTGGTCATTAGTATCGACATTAATTCTCTGTTTTAATGCTCTTTACTGCAAAAACGTTCTCATCTCAGCACATCGCACCGCACGTCACGTCACGTCACGTCACGTCCGGCCGCGCACCGCACCGCCCCTCGCCTCGCCTCGGCCACGGCCCGGCTCGGCGAGGCGAGCGAGCGCGCGCGCGTGTGGTTCACCGTCCTCCTCTTACCGGCTTCTCAAGCGGTATACACAAAGTCCACCTTTTAAGTCGGTTGAGATCCTCCTCAATTCCCGGTACGGAATTAAGCATTGATTCCCTAGCATTAATAGTGGGCTTTAAATTCTTTTAATTGATAGAATGAATGGGCCAAGCCCATTACTCCAACAACCACCTCAAAAAGTTGAGATGCAATCCTAGATAGAGATGGACATTGGACAATCATGCTGGAGTCAAATTCACAAACTGACAATTTTAAGCCAGAGAGAGCGATTTCGTTCCTATCACGAGAGTTAGAGCTGCAATTCATCCACTCCAAAGAATTTTTCTTTTTCAACAGTACTTGTATTTCACAAGAATGGAAAAACTAATAACAATATTGTGATAACAAGCCTGGAAGAAAATCGGTCAATTTAAAACTAGATTGGCATAACTTCTGACGTGGCTTGGCAAAGCTACATTTTCATCTTTTTTAAATTATGAATACGAGCACGCTGAACACGATAAAATGGTTTTTATTACTCCCCACGGGATAGTGTTCTTCAAGGTTCAGAAAACCAAAACCTTACATTCCATGTAAGTTTCATAAACAGTAATTCAGGTGTTCAAGCAAATATTCAGGATTCAAAGCAGGCATTCAAATTCCAGTCAACTTTCAAGTGTGAAAACAAAGTTTCAGGAGGTTTAAAGATGCAAGACCGTTTCAAATAAATGTTTTAAGAGAAAACTTGGCAGGAGCTGTCTAACCACTTAAGGTAGAAAAGCAATGACAATTTTCATTTTCACGCTATTTTAGCAAAATCCAAAGGGATTTAGTGAAGAAATAATGAAGCTCCGGTCAACAAAAAGTAAAATGAGACACATTCAGACACCATGGTGCAAGATATGGACGATGTGCTAAGATGGAGATTACTGGTCCTAGTTACTAGGTACTGTTAGTTAATTAAAGCTGTACTTGTCTGTCAACCTGTGCTCCGGGCTAATTAGAACTAATAAAAAATAAGACTTATAGCTAATAATTATAATTATAATTATCTATCTCACATCCTCTTTCATCTATTAAATATTCTAGCATATACTCTAAAATACATATTTATCATTATCTAGTTGCAATAGATTTTATTTTGTATCACACCTCCATGTGCGTTTGATATATATTTAATTGAATCATTTGTGAATTGATATTCTTATCTCTTCCATTATACATAAATACAAACATATCATGGGTAGTATTTTTATATAAATAATAATATAAATAATATATTAATAATGATATAAATAATAATTTAGAATTTTATATTGGTGCACTTAATATTTTGTTATAATTATATAATTTGGATTCAGATTTAGGGGTTACTTTAACTTTTAATAATAATATTTGAATAATTTATATGCAAATTTATGGGGTTATTTGCATTATTTTTATAATGGCATAGGTGGGTAATTTATATGAAGATCAGGGGTTACTTTAGATTTTATAATGACAGAGGTGGGTAATTTAGATACATGTTTAGAGGATTACTTTAGTCTATTTTTATAATGGTAGAAGTGAGTAATTTATTAGGAAAGATAATAGATCCAATGATTATTATGATTAGAGTTGTCGGATTAATGACATGATATTTCTGATTTTTATAAGAATTTTTAGAATTTTTCTATTGTTTAGAGTGTCCATCTAGGATTGTAGGTGGTTTAATGTGCAGGTTTCAAAAGGAACCTAATAGTAAGATTTTGATTATGTTTTACTGATTTATAAACATAAAACGAATAGCCCCCGGGATCGATGTGTTGGAGGGTATGGAGGGACGCCACCTGGAAGTTGGAATTATTTTTTTTTGAAAATTATGGAAGTTGGAATCCCGGCGACCGTTGCTTCTGCTTCCGGGGAGGGACATCGGGCACGCCTTGACTGGGCACTGGCAGACCAGCTGCCAGTTGCGGAGGCGGCAGCGGCTGAAAGGCGACGGCGAGCAGCGGAGCAGGAGCGTTGTGTGGCTGCTGCTGTGTGTGGCGCAGCAGGCCAACCTCGGCCACGGAAGCTAGGTCAGCCGAGGTCCACCAGCGCTCAATTCTCCGGCCCACCAGCCCAGGGAAGCTGCAGCTGCGCAGGTTCATGAGGGGGCCCATTCTTTTTCTGTTCGCCTCCCCCTCCCCTCGTCCTCGGCGCGCCGCCGCGGGGCTCCTCCAGGGCCCAGCCGCGGCTGGCGCTGGGGCCGCCGCCCGTCCGCCTCGCCCCGCTCGCCGGCAGGGTACGTGCCGGTTGCTGCTCTGAAGCCGGCAGGTCCTGGCGGCTCGACCATCCGTTGCAATGGTAGCCCGGGAATCCAGCCAGCGACAGGCCAACACGTTCTTCTCCGCGGGCGCACGCAAAGGTCCGGTGATCGAATCGAACCCCTTGCTAATCTTGTTCCTGCTGGTTCATCCTTCCCGACAGCCCCGGCCGCTCCTTTGCTTTTACAGCACAAAGAGAGACGAGATTATGCTTTAGCTTTGGTCGTCAGGTAGCTTTGGTGAAATCGAAGCTAGAAACGCTGAGTCCCAATGCGCCTCCTTTGTGCAGTACAAGCACCAAAGTGATCACAAGGATCAGTAAGCTTCGTCACAAATGTACAGAGGATAGTTTTCTCTTTTTTTTTTACCTCATCACTTGCACCTGCTATCGCTATTGCCGACATTTCTCTAGAGCCCGAGTCGCTTTCTTGGCCTGAACCTTCAGCTCGGTGAGAAGTTCAGAGAGCACAGGTGCGTGCATATACATGTGCTTCTCTGCATTCGTTCATGTAATACCTGTGCTCAAGAGATGCCTCGCTCTAGCTAGTATGACTTGGGACCCAGACACCGATCGAACCAATGTTTGGTTGCATCCTCTCCCAAACTTTCTACAGAATATGGTGTACCTTTTGTGATTTGGTTATGCTGCAGGGTACTAGTAAACGAGTGAGTTTTAAGATAAAAAGGAAAAGGAATTCACAGGGCTCTGAACTTTTTTGGTCTTTATTGCTATAACCCAAGGGTAACTAATGCGTGGAAGATTGATCCCACATAATATTGGGGCTCAATGTGGCTGAAATAATTTTGAGTGGCATAGTAACATAAACATTCAGCTTCTCTTTGGCATATGTCCTTTGAGTGTGCTAGCAAAGCAAGCTAGGATGTTAATGCATCTTTTATCTTCTCATCATCTCAAAGCCAAAGATATGAACTGATTCAGTTCTCATCTGCACTGCAAATCAAAGTATATCTTCTCTTGCGTGCCTTGATATGCATGAAAATGTTAGGCTTGGTGGCCTTTAAAGACATTTGTCTTCAACTTATATAATCATTCTGATCATTAGCTATTCCATGCACATTGTTTTCTTATGACTTCCTCAACCTGGATTTGTTTATCCACATATACTGCTCTCAGAGCACAAGTCGGTGGTTTGCAATTTGGTTGAGCTGCAGGGTTAATAAAGAAATTCACAGAGCAGTGAACTTTTTTTTTTTGTCCAGGTTGCTAGCCCCAGGGTAACTAGTGTTTGGAAGATCGATCCCAAATAGTATTTGGGTTCAATGTGGCTGAAATTTAGGTGGCATTTCTTTAGATAAAAGAAATCTAGGTGGCATATTAACATAAGTATCGAGATGCAGCTTCTCTTTGGCATATAACCTTTGAGTGTGCTAGCAAAGCAAGCTAGGATGGCAATGCATCTTCTTTTCTGCTCTTTTCATCTCTGAGCCAAAGATATGAACTGATTTAGTTCTCGCCTGCAAACCAAAGTATATCTTCTCTTGCGTGCCTTGATATGCATGGAAACGTCAAGCTTGGTATCTTTTAAAGAACGTTGTCTCCAAGCCTTGATATGCCTTGATAATCATTCTGATCGTTAGCTGTTCCATGCGCATTGTGCTCTTACGACATCCTCAACCTCAACCAGTTTGTCCACAATTCCACATATACTGTTCTAAAAGCATATTGTGTGTGAGAGAAGAAAAGGGTGGTTATTGGTGGTGCTTCCTTCGGACACTGGTTGATCGGCACTGTGTGGCTACATGGATGAAAGAACTCAGAGCCAAGGTTGAGGATGTCAGCCAAAGGAACGTCCGGTATAGTCTCATCAAGGGCACTGGCCCCAAGCCTGCAAAAAGGGCTGGACCGTCAAGCACTTTGGATGGCATTGAGGAAACTAGGAGGCAGAAGGACCGAGCAAAAGTGGATCTTTCCCAACTGATCAACGAGGGGAATGACGATCTTAGAGTGATCGCTGTGTGGGGAACAAGTGGTCTTCTTGGCCAGACCACCGTCATCAAAGGAGAGTACAATAATCTGATGAGAAGCAAGAAGTTCAAGCTCTATGCTTGGATCAGGATTGTCCATCCTTTCAATCCACTGGACTTCCTTCAGTGCATCATGAGGCAGTTCTATCAAACTTCTCTTGAAGAAGCGCGGAAGACACAAGAAATAACAAGCATTGGGGCCCAGGTTCTTAAGAATATGGGGGTGATGAAGCAAGATGAGTTGGTTGATGCATTTACTGAGTATGTGAGTGAGAAGAGCTATCTGATTGTGCTTAATGACCTGTCCACCTTTGAAGAGTGGGACTGGATCAGCAAATATTTCCCAAACAACAAGAAAGGGAGTTGAATCATAGTATCAACAGAGCAAGGTGAAGTTGCAAGACTATGTGTCAGCCAAGAAAGTGTATTGTCAGAGCTCAAGCAATCATCTGTTGATCAGAGTATTTTTGCTTTCTACAATAAGGTAAATATTTATTGAAAGTTGAGGTTATGAACCATCCAATTAATTTATGTCTTGCTATCCATCTATAATTATCTTGATTAAATAAAAGTATTTGGGCTGCTGCATCTCATATTCTTTATGCTGCATTTTCACAGTCACTTGTATTAATATTTTTCAATCTTTTTTTTGGAATCAACCAACATAATAAAATGTGAAAGAATATGGAAATGAAATAAAACAGGATTACTTTGACAGTCAACAAACCAAAATAAGAGGTAGAAAGGGAACATTTTTAACCAAACCATCCACCCAGAGTTTCGAATATTATGGTTCACTTCGAGTGCTTGTCTCTGCTGCGATTAATGTCTGAGCTCTGAGGTGCAGTTGGACTAAACATTTGGGTCTGGGTGCCCCTCATGTTGTATTGTTGTGACAGAACGCCTGGGTTGTATTGGTAAAAGAAATGGACTGCTGCCAGTGCATGCCCCTTTCTCTGTTTGGATCCTCCCATGGGCATTATATGTGTACATTATAGGCATTATTATCTGTATTTCCGAAGCGGACTAGGATTTTGTTTGTACTAAGGATGCAGTTTAATTAGATTCATATAGCTAATACCACATTTAACGTAACTTTTCAAATTTAGACCTGCAAATTGTGCTACTGTTCTCCTAGTTCTGTATTAATTTCATACTTTTAGGAAAGTCCATATTAAGTAAAGAAAGAAAAATTATTACCTGGCCATCACAAAACCAGATTGTATGAGCTCAGGTTCAAAATAGGACTCCACATCCAATACAGTTCTAGCGGACTGACTGAATACATGTTAAACTGGGTTTAACTCTATAAAAGTAGCCAAGCAATACACTTCATTAGTATACTAGATTTCTTACAGTTTGAATTTGGAACAATACAATATTCTAATAGTTCGATTGTCAGTACTATAAATCAAGAAATAAAATAAGTTTGAACCATACAGATGCCTGTTATAATAACTTTTACTCAAATTTAGAGTTGATTAATCAATATGCATGCAGGTTGCAAACAATATTTAGGTTCTATAGTTTGCTGGATAGTCTCGTAACATTTTAAGAGCAAAAAATATTATTTAATGTTACAAATGGAGAGGAGAAGAGAGACTGAACTGCACGATTGTATTGGATAGCCCCAAAGAGAATAATATAGTATATGAAAGCACCCAAGCCCTAGAATGAAAGTACCCAAGCTCTAGAATAGAAAAAGGCTAAACTACCCTTGACTCGTACGTAATATTACACTTAACACCCCCCTCAAATGCAACGTGAATGCAATGACGTGGCATTTGAAGAGTTTGACACAATATAGTTGAACCTAGCAAGCAGACAGATAGCAGCAGCGACAAAAGATGGCTAGCGGGAAATCAGACCAGCAGATAGCAGCAGCCAGCAGAAACTGACCAAATTTGAATCGGCACAGCAAGGAGAAAATGGGTTGCAGCACAGCAACCGAAGATGATCCAGGCAAATGCAGAACTGCAGATAAAAGTGCGTGCAGTCTGGAGGCAGAGGAGGACAGGCGGTCGTCCTGGATGAGCAGACGGACAACCAGCGACGGGACGAGCAGCTGCGAGGAGGGGCAACGGAGATGGGGCCGCGATGGCAGCGGATGCAGTGCCGCGACGGCGGCAGGGAGGCGGGGACGGTGCCGCGACGGCGACGGAGGCAGGGCCGCGACGATTGAGCGCGACCTCGCAGACAGTCCGCAACGAGCGGACGTGCAGGGAAGATGGCGGCCACCTCCAGCAGCCGAATCCGCGACGGGAGAACGGCCGCAACGGGCCGAGTAGACGGCAGACGGCGGCAGCGACAGGCTGCACCGACCGCGAGGATGAAGACGGCGGCGGAGGAGGCGGGGACGGCCGGATCCGCGACGGACGGCAGCACGACGGGCGGCTCGAGGGACGCCGGCGGGCGGCAGACGGCGCCGCGACGGGCGGAGAAGATGGTGGTGGATCCGGCGCCGACGAGGAAGGTTACCGACGGGACCGCGAGACAAGGCGACGACGGACTGGCGGCGACGGCAACCGACGGGAAAAAAATGGGTACGCTGCTCTCTGCTGCTGCTGCGACTCGATCTACGTAATGGGTTTGGGGCTTGACTTGCCGCCCTTGACAACGCATCATGACGAATTGACGACGAGGGGACAACGCAGCATGACGAATTGACGACGATGGTGGCTGGCCGGATACCATGTTAGAATGGAGAGGAGAAGAGAGACTGAACTGTACATTGTATTGGATAGCCTTAAAAGGGGATAATACAGTACATGAGAGCACCCAAACCCTAGAATAGGAAAAAACTAAACTACCCTTGACTCATACATGATATTACACTTAATATTAAACACATACAAGATTGATAATGTGGCACAGAATTATTGTTCACTTTTGTTCAGGTTTATCAAAATGGAACCAAATTGACAATCCCAGGGTCTAGCTCAAATGAAGTCATAATCATCAGTACTGGCGACTCTTTGGTGCCTAGAGATGAGATTCTTGAGGATCAACATGTAGGCACCAATGACGAGATGGTCAGAAAGAGCCTTACTCGCACCGGGACAATTGCAGCTGCTTTGGAGGAATCTCTGCTCATCGGTCGAGAGAAAGAAAAGTATGACATTATCAATCTAATATCAAACCAAGATGCCCACCAACTTACAGTAATCTCTGTGTGGGGAATGGGAGGTCTTGGCAAAACTACTCTCGTCAAAGAGGTCTACCAAAGCCAAGAATTGAGCATCTTATTTGACAAACGTGCTTGCATCACAGTCATGCGGCCATTCGTTCTTGAAGAAGTTGTTAATAGTTTAGCTATGCAACTAGATGCAGCATTCTCATATAGGAAGGGCAATTTTGAAGAGTTGGCTAAACTTTTGGAAGGAAAGAGGTGTTTGATTGTCCTCGATGATTTGTCTTCTATTGAGGAATGGGACCAGCTACTACCAAAGCTCTCCAAAATGGGGAATACAAGCCAGATCATAGTCACAACAAGGGAAGAGAATATTGCAATGCATTGCTCACGGAAACCAGAAAACATACACAAGCTCAAAGTTCTCGAGTACAAGGATGCATTTGACCTCTTCACAAAGAAGGTACTGATGCAGTATATCTTTTGTCCATTGATTTCGTTTTTTAACTTATAAACACTACCAAAGAGATTTTGGAATAGGTGACTAGCATCGTTTACAAGTTGACGTAGTGGTCTTTTGTTTGTGCATTAACACACTGTGTCAAATACATTTTCTGGTGGGACTGTGGTAGTCAACTGCTAGGGATACAAACAGAACAAATATTTGTAGACCAACTAATCCAATGAAACCTGAGAAATCGTATGATTTGTGGTGAGGGGGATGGGTGCGTGGTGAAATGGCTTCGAAGCGAACGTTTGGCGTGGCAAGGCTAGTAGTAGTACTCAAGCGCAGGTTGTCAACGGATGGGCTAGGCTAGCGGTAGAATGGCAAGGACAGTGGCAATTTTAGCATGGGGATGACGAGAGGATCGGAGAAAGGGGGTGCTGGGCGAGCCCGTTCTCGGCCTGGAGATGGCACTCGTTCAAAAATTAAGTGAAATTTAAATGCACTAAAACTGAGGTGTTATAATTCACACGCATCGTATTGTCTGAAGCCGAAAGCATGCAAGGAGTAATGATTGCACGATATAGCTAGTCACTCGAATACGTAAATTATAAAGTTTACTGAATACATAATTGAAATTAGCAATACTTAAAAACTTTGTTTACCAACTACAGGTATTTAAGGATGCCACAAATTTGGATAACTATCCTGGACTGGCTGAAGAGGCAAAGCCCATTCTGAAGAAGTGCAATGGACTTCCCCTTGCTATAGTCACCATAGGTGGCTTCTTGGCAAAGCAGCCAAAGAGAGAAAACTGAACGAACATCTTAGCACTGAACTGGAGATGAACCAAGAGCTTGGGATAATCAGAACTATCCTTATGAAAAGTTACGATGGTTTACCGTATCATCTCAAGTCTTGTTTCTTGTATCTATCTATTTTTCCTGAAGACTACAGTATTCGCCGAAGACGATTGGTGCACCGGTGGAATGCAGAGGGTTACTCAAGCGAGGTGCGTAGCAAGTCTATGGGGGAAGTAGTTGATAGCTACTTCATGGAACTCATTGACCGAAGCATGATCCTACGCGTCAAAGAACCAAGAGGTAGTAGGAAAGGTATTTCCTCTTGCAAACTCCACGATCTCATGCGTGAAATCAGCATCTCAAAGGCAATGGAGGAAAATCTTTGTTTTAGAATGGAAGAAGGGTGCAGCTTAAACAACCAGGGCACCGTACGCCACCTCGCTGTAAGCAGCAATTGGGAGGGTGATCAAAGTGAGTTTGAGAGCATGGTGGACTTGTCCCGTATACGGTCATTGACGGTGTTTGGAAAGTGGAAGGCATTTTATATTTCTGATAAAATGATGTTGCTGCGTGTGCTGGACTTTGGAAGCACCTCAGGTCCTGTGCATTGTTAGATTCTTTAGCTTATGATCACTTCTGTTCTGTTAAGAACAGGAGAGAGATATAAGAGGAGTGGTTTTGTGGAGTGAAGCTAACAATATATATTTCTATATTATACAAGCTTAGATATGTAGGAGGGGTACATGTCCTTTTATAGGAATTTTAGGTCCGTGCTACAGTACCACTACAGTAACCGACATTATGTCAGCTAAAGCAAAATCCAAATTTACTAGTACTGGCAGTTGTCAACAGCTGCGTATAACTTAATGGCTAAGCAAAGTGCATTTGACCCTACTGGTCAAAACAAAACAAAACTCATAGATTATCTCACAGTGGATCATCACCTTGAGAAAATTGGGAAGCTCGTGCACCTAAGGTATCTTTCTTTAAGAGGATGTGAAGGTATTTTTCACCTGCCAGATTCATTGGGTAACCTGAAGCAACTCCAGACACTAGATATTACTAGGACACGAATAATCAAGCTGCAACAGGCCATCATCAAGCTTAGTAAGTTACAGCATGTTCGTGCGGGGGGACCTTATCATATATTATCCTCTTCTGGTGGCTCATATGATGAAATTCTGCTTAAACTAAGCGACTCAAACAAGCTTTCCATGTGGATGTGGACTGCCACTTTGATGGATTTTTGTTTTTCAATTTGCGGCCGCAAGTTTCTGGAGGGGATAGAGGGTGACTCAAATAGGCGTGATCTGTGCACTTTTTATTGGTGTGTCGTGCTCCCCATTATGGCGAGGCTTGCAGATCCATTTGCTGGTATTGTAGTGCCAAGAGGGATCGGGAAGTTAAAAGACCTTCACACTCTGGGTACCGTGAACATCTCACGGGGGAATTTGAAGGCCATCCTACAGGACATCAAAAGGCTCACCCGATTGCACAAGTTAGCGGTGACAGGCATCAACAAGAAGAACTGCCAAGAGTTCTGTTCCACCCTTGCCCATCTCAGCCGCCTGGAATCATTGTCAGTGTGCTCCTGAGATGATGCAGGCCTACGTGGCTGCTTGGATGACCTGCGCTTGCCTCCGAAAAACCTCCAGAGCCTCAAGCTGCGGGGCGCTCTGGGCAAATTGCCAGATTCGCTCGCGAGCCTCCAGAACCTTGTGAAGTTGAAGCTAGCATGCACCAGGCTAACGGAGGTGGATGGAACCATACAAGTCCTTGGCAAGCTACCAAACCTGGCCATCCTTCGTCTACGGTACGAATCTTTCACGGCTGAAGAGCCCAGTTGTTTCACTTGCTGTCGGGAGGCATTATTCCCGAGTTTGACGGTGCTGGATCTGGTATACTTGAATGGCATCAGCTCGGTGGAGTTTCGAGAAGGAGCAGCACCTAGGCTTGAGCTGCTATATTCCAATGGCGAAGTCTCTTTTTCTGGGCTGTCATCTCTCCGTAGCCTCAAGGAAGTCAAGATTGGTGAGCACTATCGTTACAGGCCAGAATGGTTGGAAGACGTGCGGGGCCAGCTTACCAGGAATCCAAACAAACCTGTTTTGAAGTTCAGAGAGTACTGAGGTGGAGCTCCGTACGCAGCCAGTCGATCCGGTGGTTTCCTTCACTTTGCTTGTTCACTATCCCCTTTTCCATTCTGTGTGTCTGAACGACGTTGCAATAGTATTTGTTTGGTGTGCGTGTGCGTGTGTGTGTGTGTGTGTTCATTTCCTTCTCTACTTCCTGTCGCCTGTGTCTCGACCTGATGCTGCCGGCGTGCTGATTGATTGCCCTGCAAGTTTTTCCTTTGTGTTATATATATATATATATATATATATATTGTGTATGAATCTGAATAAGTGGATAAATGGTATTTATGCTTCACCCTGCAGTACGGAGACTCGGAGGCAGTGGCATGTATTATTAGTTTATTACGAGCTGTACGTGCTTGTGCAAGCAATGAAGCAAGTACCGTTTGTTTGGACATGACTTGTTGCCAGTTTGTTTATTTTTCTAGCTCCATGATCTCTCAAATCTACGACTTGCAGTTTCTTTTAGTGCGTTCATGTGTGCGTGCATTCAGCTGCAAATCCAAGTATGCACAAGTCCCCGTTGTTCAGTCAGAAACTACTCTCTGATGAGTCGCGCACGCTCTGTGGCTTACTGATCATCATCATCACGCCTACTCCGGCGATGACCTGCTCCTCCGCCGGCAACGCCGGGCCGGGGCGGGGCGGAGAAGCGGCGGACGCGTAGTCGGAGTAGAGTAAGAAAAATTCTGTAGCGTGAGAGGAATTTGGCGCCAAGCCCGTTGGGTCCACCAGCGCCTACGGCCCGGCCCAACTAGCTAGCGATTGAGATTACCTGGAGCTGCCCTCCCGTCCAGCTTCTAGAAGCTTCCCGCCGCGCCGCGCCGCGCCGCCGCGGGAGCTTCGAGGCGGTGCCTGCCTGCCTGGCCGCGGGGGTGACCCCCACAAGCAACTCGTCGGCACCTCACCGGGGGCACGGGTTACTTTCTTCCCCTTTTCGGAGCGCTCCATAAGGTTCCGTTGGGGATTTGCTTCGTGGTTCAACCATTGGGATGCCTACTAGTACCTCCTTGTCCACCTGCGAATTCGGCCCGGGAATAGCGCGCCGTGTGGCATGTCATTAGCCCGTCCGTATGCGGCAGCGATGCCCAAGGAGGCGCGATCATCAGTCGGCGCCATACGGAATCTGGATCCTCTGGTATGTTCACTACTCTGCTCTAGTTTGACCCTCTGCATAGTGTGTTGTTCTGTGCGTATCTGTTCCTTCAATGGCGTGGCTCCCCCAAATAATTGTCGCTAGATAGGTAGCATATTAGCCAACTTCACGTTGTAAGGGGACTGTTTGAGAAAATGGTGGCTTAAAAATGCACTATATCATGGATTAAGTAATATTTGTATTTAATAATAAAATGCTAGATTACTTTTATACATATGAGCTTCTTGGCAAATAACATAAATCCTCATTTTTTAGTATTTTCATAGCCGTTTCCACTAAACTTACCATCAAATGAACCTTCCTTTGCTTGTTTGATAAATACTTGCAAATATCATTCAATATAAATTTTGCCTTTCAAATCATAATTATTACCCTAAGAACCAGTATTTTGTAAAAAGAACTACTTTAAAGTCTACAGATGTACCATGAAAATATCTCATACCTAATTTCTTTAAAAATCCACCACAAAAGTTTACATTATTGTTGTACATAGGAATGATAAGACTCTCTGGTGGCTCTATGTCGGCCGGATGTAACTTAAAAGAAGCTAAGTCTGTTTCCTGAAAAAAAAATGCAAAAGGAAAAAACCAAGCACAGCTCTGTAAAAAGGCATTTGTCTAGATGAAAAATATATATATATCTGTCACATTACTCTGCTTGCTGGCCATCATTCCTCATACACTCTTTTTTGGTACGGAATTGGCTCCTAGGAGCAGAAAACGGACCCAAAAGGTAGAGACACTGAGATAGGAAGGTGCAAAATCTTTGTCTAGTCTAATACATCAAAGACCTGCAAGGCAGAGGGTAAATAGGTGGCAGATCCCACAAGGAGTCAGATGGATCATTTCCCGTGTCAAACAACTCCTTATCCTGAACTCTGTCCATGCCGCCATTGGGGACTCTGTCCGTGTCAAACAACTCCTTCTCCTTCTTAATCTTGTCCACCTCTGAGCTTGCGGCCACCGAGCAAGCATTGTTGTTAGCCATGGTGCATCCATCCGTAAATGGCAGGCTGGTGTTGAGTGCCCAAGATTGTCCGTACTGCTGTGACGCCAGCTGGAGTTCTTCGCTTCCACTGATCAAGTATGGCCTGCAGACTTCCTCAGCTATGCTCTGAGCAGGGAGGATGGGAGTGCGAACTCCATTGCTGCTCATGGAGAAGTTGATGCTGGAGCTAGGACTGCTGCTGGGGCTGATGCTGCTGGTGGTCGTGGTGATGGTGCTCGTGCTAGTGCTGCTAGTTGCGGCGGCTGTGGTGATGGCGCCAGCACGATGGTATGCTGCGGGGAAGAAATTAACGGTAGGCGGGGCCGCATTCTTCTTCAGCTTCTTGTGGTTGAGGATGCCGCGGATCCTCACCGCGAGTGGTGAGTCCGGCGATGAGGCGTGCGCGCCAGCGGCGAAGTTGGTGCGCGTGTTTGCGCCCCTGAGGAGGCAAGCGGCCTCATCGTAGGCCCGCGCCGCCTCCTCGGCGGTCTCGAATGTGCCGAGCCACATCCGAATCTTCTGGGTGGTGTCCTTGATCTCGGCCACCCACCTCCCCGAGGGCCTCTGCCTGACGCCCACGAACTTGCCGCCGCCGCCGCCGCCACCACCACCACCACCACCACATTTGCTTCTCACTCTGGGGCTGGGCTTGGTTTCCTTTGTGACTGGCAGCTGGTAGGTGCATTGCTGCTGGGGATGGCTTTGTGGCAGCTGGAACTGGAGCTCCATTGGGAAGAATAGATCGAGGGCAAAAGTATCTTTGCAGGTGTTCTAAACTCTGGTCTGAACTTTGGGGGAGGAGCTGGTGTCTGAATATAAGGGGAGGCGCGATGTTGGGATGTTGGGTTTAGTGGGGGCCTTGTCATGTTCCCCTTGTCTCTGATGTCCAAATCTTCCTAGTGCGTTAGAGGATGGCTGAGTTTTCTAAGAGGGATTGGGGGCATTATGCTGTATTCCGTAGCTTATTTCAATGTGTTGATGTGGTCTTAGTGGCTGACATGTTTGTCCTTTACCCGGTTGACAAAATCAACCTTTGTTTCCCGGCCGTGAAACTAGCTAGGGTGACATGTTTGATGCTTCCTTGGTGTGGTTTACTGAACCATGGGTTTGAAGTTAAACCCCACCCCGTGGTCAGTCTTGTGGTTTATCTCTGAACTGTGGGCTGGGAATCCCAAAGAGTTACTGTGGTGTGGGCTTTGAACTTTCGAATAATTTACTGTGCATAGAAGTTTCCATCTTTCTTAAACAAATCCTTTTGTTGTTAGGTTCTTGACTTCAAGCTCTTCTATAGATCCATTTTAAGGGAGAGCGGTGGAAAATAGATCGAAATGCTTTGACTTCTATTGAATGCAGCTTATTGTTGCAATGAATTATCTGATATATCTTTTTATTCTGCAGGCCTTTGACACCTGCTGGTTCCATGAATATTGTATGAGATCCACAGAGGTTGCTGAATTTTTTGTGTACTACAATTTTGTAAGCCAAAAAAAAAATCTGCAGTTTACTGGTTACTTGTTCTCATGAGCCAGTCGCAAATTATAGAAGTTTCTATCTGGCCGGCACTGCATTAGATTAACTCAAACTGTGTGTTCTGTTTAAATGCTAATAGCATAATCTATCCGCTTTGTCCCTAGCTCTCTGCTAGCAGATATTTTACATGCCACACCATCTTCCCCAAGGAAACCGAGGCAGGTCATGGTGGCACGACCGTTTGCCACTTGGCGGCGCCATCGCATGGTTCATGTTGCTACTGACGACATGGGTGCCTGTCATAGAAGTAAACAAGAAAGACATCACCATATTAGAGTTGGAATTAAAGAATGGGCGGTGTGGTTAGCCACAATGCACACTGCAATGGCCGAGGCATGGTGCTTTGTTTAGCAGTCAGGTGCAACAGGGAGAGACCACAGACGTGGCTCCCATGTCTGAAGAAACATTCCTGGTGCTTGGTTCACCTGGAGTGCCTTTAAGAACGTTTGACCCGGGTTGTTGTCGCAATGTTGTAGTAGGCTTTGTTGAGTGTTGTTTCGTTCAGGACACTTCTAAGAACTTGATCTGTGGTGGTGATAAGTGGTAGCCATGTGAGGTGAGGGTTTTCAAGTAATTTTCATTCTTTACTGCACATTACTGGTTTCTGAAGTAGAAAGTTTCGTGGATGTGAAAGTGCGTTCATGTGTTAGTGTTACACAGTTAGAGATGGCAGTCTGCAAGTCAATGGTAGAGTTGGCATGTAGAGTAGTCAAGCTGCTGGTGACTTCATGAACAAAGTTTACATGCCGAAGTATTGAGCATGGCTGGTTAATCTATGTTGAGAAATGCAGATGTCAAAGTTAGTGGGCTCCATCATCTCCACTTAGAAAGAACTTTATTGTTAAACTAGTGCAGTACCGGCGAAAATTTTCCTTTTACAGTTTCTATCTAGAAAAAAAAGTAGTTGTGCATACTTCACATAGAAAAAAGAAGAAACCAGAAAGCCGCAAAACGTTTAGGCTTGCAATTTCAACTAAAATTTCAGTCACTGTGGATCACATATAAAATTCTTGGAACCAACAGGCAAAGGCCGGCAGAAACAGCCTAATATATTGTTATAGGTAGCCTCTGCTTCACCACCTCTGTTTCTCCGTAATGCACCTGTCCGGCCAATACTTCAGCTTTTCTCTGATTCTCGAGTGCATACCATGAAAGTTTCCTATTTTTTTAAGAAACACAGTATAGACGCAGACGCTCACAAATATACACGTGCACTCACCCTTATGAATACACGCATGCAACCCTGCCCTTATAAGTATCTCCGAAAGACTGAGCTGGCAAATCCTCGAGATTGACGAAGTCACCACCGGCGCCTCGAACGTCGCTTACCACTGAAACCACAACGTCATTAAATCCTAAAAGTTTCGCTCGCACAGGGAGTCGAATCCACCACTAGGCTATAGGCCCTTTCGCCCTTTAGCAAAATTTAGAATGTAGCCCCTTTCGCCCTTTAGCAGAATTTAGAATGTAGCTTGGATTTAAAATAAACCCTAGGCGATTTGAGATGAATTCCTCTATCCAAAAAAGAAACCTAACGAGTGACCATTTGGTATTAATTAATCATTTAATCCATAACACAGAGCTGAAGCTTAATTGACCAGTTAGACAGTTAAGCGCCTATGGCCAGCCTGCAATTTTATTGGCAATTTTGGCAGGCATGTAGCACGTCCTAAGGCTGTTAGAATGCCATGTGTGTTCATCTCGGGCCTTTGCTGATGTCACTTGCATTGCATCTCTGATGCTTATCAGTCAAATGGATGAACCAAGCAGAAAACCACTATCTATCAGGTTCAGCAACTGCTGCTACAAGGTTTGCTTATGGCATCATATATTTTTCACGCCTCATAACCGTGATCATACTCCCTCTATTTTTAAATATATGATATTTACTTTCTCGTATGAGGGAGCATTCCATATAATTGAGAAGGTAAAAACTGATTGGTGCTCTCAACCCAGCCAAACCATTTTGAGCCCCTTGCTCGATACATGAAATGTTCTGATATGATATGATATGATATGGCATGTTGTTGTGTAGGTTTCTCAGTTTCATATGTCACAGGTTTTCATAACATGTAGATTTCCCCACGCTGTTCACAAGCCACATGTAAAGAATAACTTAAAGCTTATGTTGTATTTTTGGCAATCATTAGGGAAATAAGGCTCAAATGGGAAGGTTTTATGATGACCTGGCATTATTGGTGGAGAACATGACCTTATATCCTTTGTTTTTTGCTAGCAAGATGCAAAATTACAACTTAGAACATTTCCACTGCAATATGTCTTTAGTTGAAACCTTTTTAGATTCAGTAACTAACTAAGAAATCGCTGCCCATACAAAAAGAATTCGCTCTGCTACGGGGGGCTCTTTCATCAATAATCCAAATTTCTAACCAAACATGCCGAGAGGCCAAGACCCAAAGATGTCTAATTAGTTAGAGATAGTTCATGGCCGCGGGAGATGTTTACAATTAATTTGTACAGTTTTAAGGTCGTTGTATGAACTCATATTGTCAGGATCATTAAGAAACTCAACGGTTCAATGTCACGTGATGGTTTTGCCTTATAAGATCCAAAATCATAAGTTTAAAGAAGAAGGGGAAATTCTCTGGAAGGCTCTCAAACAAATCACGCTTCCTTCTATGGTCCTGAAAAACTGAAACGCCCTTTTGTGACCTCCTTTTTATTTTCGTTCTTTTCCATGGCCCTCCCGTTAGACCCGTTAGGCCAATCTGTTAGGGTGTGAGGTTTGAAGTGAGAAGCAAAATTTTCTTGGACTGAACTACCCCTGCCATTCCCACACGCACCCCCGACCCCATCTCCCCCATCCTATCCCGTGAGCCCCTCGTCCTCTCCCGTGGCCTCCAGGCGGCGTTGCTCCGGAGGACCGGAGCAGAGGCGGGCGGCGCGCGGGCGGCGCCAGCGGGCGAGCGGCGTGCGGGAGGCGGGCGGCGGCGCCGGCGGGCGAGCGGCGTTGCTCCGGAGGACCCGAGCAGAGGTGAGCGGCGGCGTGCGGGCGAGCGGCATTGCTCCGGAGGACCGGAGCAGAGGCGGGCGGCGGCGCGTGGGCGGCGAGCGGTGGGCAGCGGCGTGCGGAGGGCTCCCCAGGGGCACGCGCGGAGGAGGCCCACCCCCAGGGCTGCGCGCGCGGCGGAGGCGCCAAGGGGCGCGCGCGCAACGCCCGGCGGCGGCCGCGTGCCTCCCGCCGCAGGTGCGCAGGAGCAGGCGCGCAGGGGCTCGCGCGCGCAGGAGCTCGGCGGCAGCCTTTTTGGCAAGGGGTACTATTGTCTTTTCACAGTCACTTAACTGGGAGTTAACTGCAGATGTAACGGCAGGGCCATGGAAGGGAAGGAAAATAAAATCAGGGTCAAATAAGAAGTTGCAATTTTGCAGGACCATACAAGAAAGCGTGATTTGTTTGAGGGCCTTGCATGGAATTTCCCCGAAGAAGAATCACCACCGAAAATGACATTTTTATTATGGAATAATGAAATTATTATTAGCATACTCTTCCGTCCGCAGTTGGTAAACAATTTCAAGTTGGCATTTTTGGACATTTGGCCCCAATTGAGGTGGTTGGCTCAATCAAGGATAAAATTAAATTTCATTTTCAACTTCAAATGCACAAATGCAGGGACAATGAAAACCCCAAGGAAACATATACACACGCACCAAAAAAAAATGAAGTGCTCCTCCTCCCTCCCGAAAACGGGTTACCTCAGAATACGCCAAAACCACTACGGTCACGTAATACCGCTTCAACAGATTTCTATAAAACCCAATAAACTGCCACTGACTAGTGGGCCCCACCAGCGCCGTGCTCCTCGCGCTGCCCCCCTCTCTTCGCTGTCGGTTCATCGGCTTCGCTAGGCGCCGCTGGATCCACCACCAGTTTAACTTGGCCTCGTCCCCCTCCCTCCCCTCCGTCCCACCAGCTGACCAGCGAGGCAAGCACGTGGCCGAATCAGCCGGCCAAACCCTAACCCTACCCCTTTCTCTCGCCCCGTCGCGAGGCCTCCCGAGGCTGCGGGCGGATGGAGGCCTCCACCGCCGACGCCGGTGGCGCCTCCGCCTCGTCGGCGGCGGCGTCCTCCTCCTCGGGCCCCTCCACCTCCGCGTCCGCGTCCGTGTCCGCCGACGCTGGCGCCACCCACTACCTCGCCAAGCGGGTGCTCCGGGGCAGCGCCGTGCTCCACGTCGCCGAGGGGTGCTTCCGCTCGCCCGACTCCGCCGACGTCGTCCTCGCCAAGGTCTGCTTCGCTCCCTCCCACTCCCGCAGGATTGCCGAGTCGTGTGCAGGGAGAATTTCGAGACGGGGAGTGTCTCCTTTTATGATTTCGTTTGCGGTCTGCTATGTGTTAGACTGTTAGTGGAGCGTAGGTGTTCTATGTCGCTGATTGTTGGGATGGTTTTCGGGAAGTGAGTATTCGGAGCTCCGGATCATCCAGTTGGTCATGATAATGCCGGACATTAGGTTGTTTTAGCCTGCAGTTTCAGAAGCGGAATAGCTTGTAACGTTGTCACCATATGGCAGCTTTGTTCATCATGACCATTTTCTCGGTCAAATATTGTTGTTAGTGAAGTTTGAATTGGGATGGTGGATGCTTGGGAGACAACTTTACTATTGCATATGTAGGGTGAATTAATGAATATATCTGAACAGAGATGTCTGTCTTACAAGGAATGCCATGCCTATATTACGAAAATAGCATATCTACCAATCTTGGGTTACAACTTAAAACTCTGCAGGGTTGATTTTACATAATGCTGCTGTTTCTGGTTCATGTTTCTTGTTTCACCTAAACGGATTTCTGCTGCAGGAAACTTCACTAGAGCTGGTTGCTGTTGGTGATGATGGTGTTTTGAAGTCAATCTGCGAACAAGACATGTTTGGGATTGTAAAAGATATTGGTGTCTTGCAATGGCACTCTAGGCACATTGGTTTAATTCCACAGGTGCTGTATTTTCTCACAGACCATAATGTTTGGCAATGTTCTCTCGCACACATTCCTGTCTATGATTGGTTTCAAAAGTGAGGGATTAATTACTTGATAATTTTCTTTTCCAGATAGAACACAAGGATCTTCTGGTTGTGCTTTCTGATTCCGGAAAGCTTTCCCTTCTTTATTTTTGTCCTGAGATGCATAGGTTGGTGACTTAGTGCTATTCACCTCTATATATTTATGCCTTTTTTCCTCTGTTGGTTGGAGCTAGATGCATAATTCTAAGTAATTATGCTGCAAACGATTATCTAGTCCTATACTGGTTTAATGATTACACATGCAAAAAGTATCCATAGGCACTAGCGAAAATTGAAAAATGTTATGGAGTTACAGTTTAGGAACAAAACGTAACAAATCACTTGCAGTATCCAACCCTGGAGTTTAAAATTCCAATTGCAACCAGAACTTAGAAGTGTTCATTTGTTTTTTGTACAGTAATTCTTGGAAGAGTTGTTGCCACATGTCCTTGGAACTTTTGGATGCCAGTTCACCTAGACTTGCCTTATATACCCCATCTTTCCCATTTGCTTCTCTCTCACACCTCCCTCTTTCCTTTCGGATACATCCCTGTCTGCTTTGCTCTCTAAGGCATAAATGGGCAAGCCCAACACTGCTGTTGGGTCCAGTTGACATGTTTGTCCAGAGTGGAGCATACACACTTTCTTCGCTGCAATTCATTCTCTGCAACTCTAATCTCATATTGTTTGACAATGAACACAGTTTCTTGGATACCATGTCCACAATTCAAATAAGTATTGACAGATATCAATTTACTGTAGGTTCTTCGCAATTGCCAATATTGAGTTATCCAAACCAGGAAATCTGAGGCATCAGCTGGGAAGAGTTTTAGCTATAGATCGAGAGTAAGTGCAAGTTTCTCTACTGAGATTTTTTTATACACCAAGTTCTCTAATGCAACTAAACCTAGCTCCTATTAGTCAGTGATGTTTTTCTCTGTATTTGTGCTATGCATTTACTTGATCATCAATGTTATGCCATCCCTTGTCCTGAGCAAAAGTTGCATGCATAATTTAAGGCAGTATTCCCATCATCAGCATTTGCATCATTTTTGTAGCCGACCAGTTTCTAAGTAGAAATATTCTAAAGATTATTCCAGGTTTAATGGCATAACGAAAATTCATCTTTCCTGTCAGAAACTGTACATTTTGTTGATGTCTAATTATGCTGACTTGACAGCTGGTGCTTGTGTGAGGTTTGGAAAAAATTACAGTTATCACTAGTTATGTGCACATGCATGCAACAGGCTGCTTAGCAATTTATGTCAGTATCTTGTGTTAAGATACTGTCAAATTTTATCCAAGCATTTGAACCACATTAGATGGTGTTTGAATATGATTTGAGGTTTTATGTGGCTTGGGTTCAATGGATCATGACTAGCTACTAGTATTTCTTAATACATGCATCGCTTTTTCCTGGAAGCTTTTTCTGTAAAATAAGGTTTTAAGCCTTTACTATAAGTTTTTCTTTATTATCCCTTGATGCTTGGCAACATACAGAGCACCTAAAGTTAAGAGATTCTTATTCTGAAGTTTCTTAACCTTATCTGCATGTTCTCTTGTCAGATCTAGTTTTGTTGCTGTCAGTGCGTATGAGGATAAGTTTGCTCTTATACATATTTCAGTGTGCCAGAGTCCTCATGGTTCTGGCAGAGGTGCCATTTATGATAAGGTGAGTCATTGAATGTTGTTAGTGACTTTCTTGATTCATGTTTCTTATCACAGTCTAATATCTACATTATATTATTCCAGATTTTGAAGATCTTCCATGTCATAATTTCAGAAATATTTTTATCCACCAGAAAATGAAGAGGATGTAAGAACTGTAAGTGGTGCATCTAGGACCAGCATCCGAGGTACAATTTGGACCATGCGCTTCATATCGACATCCCAAGGTGAAGAATACTATCCAGTTCTGGCGATGATAATCAACAGGTTTGTTTGGTATTTCACATAGTTGATAACTAGCAATTTGTACCTTACTAATTTTCTGGCATTCGGTTTTAAGTATTGTATTTAATTAATTCCAGGAAGGGCTCTGATGTGAATGACTTGTCATTATTTGGACATGATTCCAGCAGCGGTGTTATCAGCCACATCTCTAGTTATTCAGAAATCGGACCATTGGCAATTGACATATCAGAAATTCCTGAAATGCTTGGCTTTGCACTTCTGTTTCGTGTTGGTGATGCTTTACTGTTGGATCTTAGAAACCCAAGGAATGTCTGTTGTATCCGAAGAATTAGCTTGACAACTAGCCTGATTGGAGAGCCAGTCACTGTTGAAGATTCCTGTCCAGGATTAGATGTTGATGACGATGTGGCTGCTTGTGCTTTGCTAGAATTGAGAGATTCTGCAAATAATATACTGAAGGATGATGGTTATATGGACATTGATGGTGTTGACAGCAGAGGTAGTGTGAAATCAAGGATCGTTTGCTCATGGAGCTGGGAACCACCTGACCCTATCAGACAAGGATGGGCAAGGCTTCTATTTTGCTTAGATGATGGAGAATTCCATATTTTGGAATTTACTTCTGATGTTGAAGGAGTCAAGTTGTACACCTTTGAGTATGTTGATAGGAGTTTGCCATGCAAACCTCTTCTGTGGATGAAAAATAGAATGATAATAGGATTTGTAGAGATGGGGGATGGTATGATCTTTAAACTTGGCCATCGTAGATTGTTTCTTAAAAGCACAATTCAGAATGTAGCACCAATATTGGATCTAGCAATTGCTGATTACCATGGTGAGAAACAGGATCAGATGTTTGCATGTTGTGGTATGTGCCCTGAGGGCTCTTTGCGAGTTTTACGGAACGGTGTCAATGTGGAGAAACTTCTGAGGACTGAGGCTATTTATCAGGGTGTTGCTGGATTGTGGACTTTGAGAATGAAGACAAATGATGCTTACCACTCTTTTCTTGTGTTATCATTTGTGGAGGAAACCAGAATATTGTCAGTAGGACTAAGTTTTAATGACATCAGTGATGCCGTGGGATTCCAGCCTGATGTTTGCACTTTGGCGTGTGGTTTGCTGGCTGATGGTTTGCTTGTGCAAATTCACAGTAAAGGTGTAAAGCTCTGTTTGCCTACAGTATATGCTCACCCTGAGGGTGCCCCTTTAACTTCTCCAATTTGCACCAACTGGTACCCTGATGTCACTATCAGTGTTGGTGCTGTAGGACATAATATTGTTGTTGTCGCTACATCAAATCCTTGTTGCCTATATGTCCTTGGAGTTAGATCATCTTCGTCTTACCAGTATGAATTGTATGAGAGACAACATGTTCAATTGCAATATGAAGTATCGTGCATATCTATCCCGCAAGAGGGATTGAGATCTGATAATGTAACATTGAGTGGTGGAGAGCATGATGATTTTTGTAACAATCCCTCAGCTAATGTTAATGTCCGCAAGTTTGCTGTTATCGGAACTCATAAACCTTCTGTGGAAATCATCTCCGTGGAACCTGGAGAAGCATTAAGGTTACTGACTATTGGGACTATATCAGTGAACAATGCGCTTGGTGCTCCTGTTAGTGGTTGTATACCTGAAAACGTGAGGTTTGTTGCGGCTGAGAGGTTTTACATCCTTGCAGGCTTGAGAAATGGAATGCTACTAAGATTTGAATCAGAAGCAAGTGAGCGTTATTTTCCTGGTTCCTTCTACAAGGACTCTTCTATCCCTTCTGTTACTGCATTCCTTCAGTTGATTTCGATACGGAGGATTGGAATTACTCCTGTATTCTTGGTACCAATACATGATTCAGCTAATGCTGATATCATTGTTCTCAGTGATAGGCCTTGGCTATTACATGCGGCCAGACATAGTCTGGCATATTCATCCATTTCGTTTCTTCCTGCTTCTCATGTGACACCAGTGTCATCTGTTGATTGCCCCAATGGTCTACTGTTTGTTGCTGACAGCTGTTTGCATTTGGTAAGTTACTGTGACTGGTAAAACATGCAAAAACAAAAAATATGCATACATCTTTCTTTCTTATAGGGCATACTGAGTAACTGGACTGGGAAACCATAGTAGAATGACTTGAATTAAATTGCATGGTAATAAATATCTGAATAAGTATGGTTGTAAAGGCTGGTTTCTGTTGCAACAAGCACATTGAATGCAAATTAGTTGAAGTATCAGACTAGAAATTATTACTGTTGATTGAGGTCGTCTAATATAGAATTTTGGTCAAAAGCACATACAACTAGATGCTCCAATGGAAAAATATAAGTGGAAGAGGAAATTATTCCTTCTCTCTTGTTTCCCTTCGTTCTTCTATTTATTCATATTCAGTAACAACAATTTGGCAATGGTGCATGCTTCAGTATTTCCTTTTGTTTTAACAGTTCACGTTGGGAGAATCTATGAATTCTAGAGTTTTCCTTGGATTTATGACCACCTGTATTGGCAGTGGCAGACCTCTTAGCTCTCCTAGTATTGTTGGAACCTGCAACTAGAGACCTTTGTTTTGGGCAATTGCCTTGTTGAATTATTGTTTCATGTTTCATTTAGAATGCTTAAGTAGCAGTGCATCAGTATCTCAGTGTATGTCATGTGAAGTATTTACTGGTACAACATCAAATGCATGGTTTTAGTTCAGAACTACTATTTGAGATACTACTCCAGTGATGTTTGTTTTATTTTGTTCTCACTATGTGTGTGCCTGTAGTGTTCTCACGCGTGTATGTTTCTATAAGTGTGTCCATGTATGTGTGTGCTTATCTGCTGTCATTTGCATTTCAGTTTTATTGGTTAAAAGTAATCCATCTTCTTTGTCAGGTTGAAATGGTTCATGGGAAGCGATTGAACGCACAAAAGTTTTCAATTGGGGGAACTCCAAGGAAAGTGCTATACCATAATGAAAGCAGAACACTGTTGGTACTAAGAACTGGGCTAAGTGGTGCATCATGTTCTTCGGATATTGTCCAAGTAGATCCACAAAATGGGGTATTGCTTTCCAGATATAAATGTGAACCTGGTGAAACAGCAAAGTGCATGCAAATTACAAAAATAGGAAGTGATCAAGTTTTAGTTGTTGGAACTAGTAGATCTGCTGGACGGCCAATGATGTCAAATGGTGAAGCAGAAAGGTTCACACCTGATCTATCGTTTCTGATAAATTGATACAGTTTTGACAGATGTCTATGATTCATTAGCAATACTTCTTATTTGACTTGCAAATTGCAATACATAACATTTTTGCTTGTGTGGAGTGTAACTGTTGAGGATATCTTTTACCTTTCAATCTAGACTCAGCGGTATGAAATAGCAAGGTTTTATTCATGAACTTCATACCATGGTACTAAATCAGTGTGATTCTTTGTTGGGCCAGAAACATTTCCTGAAGTTAGTTTGAGAATTTTTTTGTCTATTTTAGTTAGCATAATACTAAGTTCTATATAAAGGTTTCCAGAATTGTTAAGGATTTAGATTTCTGTAAGCGTCTGAAACTACAAACCATGTTGGTCTTATATTTTCTCATACGGAGCACACGAGTTATGGAGAATTAACTTGCATTTCTCACTGGAATTTTGTAATAATGCCACATACCATATTTAAACATTAAAGTCATGAACCTGCATTGTTACATTAGAGTACAAGTTGTAACTAGTGTGTCTGGGATCAATAGTAAATGTTTCTCGCTGTAGAAGTTGTAAACTGGAACTGGATGTTGAAACAATTATTGTTCTTCATCAGGTTTCTGACTTCATCACTCTGGAATCTAGATGTGTTTAAATAGCTATCTGTGATTCTTATTGATTTTTTTTCTCAATGATCATCCGTGATTTTAGTTGAATGAAGCTAAGACTGGCTATTCTTTATTGATAAAAGCAGTACCAAGGGGCGCCTGATTGTTTTAAGCTTGGAGGCCGTTGAAAGTCCACGTGAGAGCAGTTCATTTATTCCAACTTCTAGTTTTAATCCATCTTCACATTCTGGCTCTCCTTTCCACGAGATTATGGGATATACAACTGAAGAATTTTCTAGTAACAGTCTGTGCAGCAGTCCTGATGAGTTTTGCTGCAACCAGATTCAAGCTGAACAAATGGCAGGACATTTGAGGTCATTGTCTCATGCTACATTGAGTGGTGCAGTTCTTGCTGTGTACCCATATCTAGATCGTTATGTGCTGGCAGCTGCCGGTAATACGGTACGATATCTGCATGCAACTTTCACTATATTGTGTCAAAACTTTGTTAAAAGGAACTGAACTCTCTTGAGGCAAATTATTTAAAAGGAAATTAGTAACACAGCATAGAAGCAAAATTGGGGATAACATCTCAGTCAACATTTATCTTGGAGAATAAGGATCTTGTGTGTAGAATGATGTCCTTGTCTTCATGATCTTTGGAGAGTATCAGAAGAATGTGTGCTGTAATAGATGAGTGCATGTGTTGGGAGTCTTGTAGAGATCTGTAGCTTAGTTCCTTAATGCAATAATACGCAGTTCTCCTGCATGTTGGGGGGGGGGGGGGGGGGGAGAAGGATTGCGGCTTAGCATCTGGAGTTGGGAAGATGTAAAAAAAGTATCTATGTCATTTTAGAAAGTTTGGAAGGAATATCAAAAGGAGTGTTACTCACCAGGAGAAACAGTGACTGTTATGTCATTTGACTATCTTTGTTCCTTTGTGATGCTATTTCTCATTTTCATTTCTTTTGTGGTGCTAAACATTTTCTTTGTGCCTTGATTGGTTGACTGCACTTGCTTATGTGAGCTAACATTTGTTCCTTTTCTTTCTCGATCTTGACAGATTTATGTATTTGGTTTTGCAAATGAAAATCCCCATAGGATGAAAAAATGTGCTGTTGGTAGAACAAGGTTTACAATAACTTGTTTGAAGACATTTGCATCACGGATTGCAGTTGGTGATTGCCGTGATGGTGTTCTATTCTATTCTTATAATGAGGTGATTCAATGACACATTCCTTATGGTTTTGTTATGTCATAGGGCTCTCTCTATTGTTAGTTCTAATCCGGGCTCCTCATTTATTGATTATTATCAGAGTCTTAGGAAATTGGAATTGATATATTCTGATCCTGCTCAAAGATTGGTGGGTGATATTGCACTTTTAAATTGTGAGACAGCTGTGGTATCAGATCGGCGTGGGAGCATATCTGTATTATCTTCCACAAGATTGGAAGGTAGGCACTAGGCACTTGGTGTAATGTTGATGCTACCCTTTTCTTTCTTCAATGGAATATTGAAATTACGTTTGTTGGCTTGTTCATAGTATTCCTGTTCAACTAGCATATATCCTGTGTTTAGTTGCATTTCTTTTAATTTTGTCTCTCAACATCTATTCACTATTTACAGTTGAAAGTTGCCTTTTAATGAAAGTACGTTTTTGTCTACTCATTTTTTAAAAACTTCTTTGCAGTTTCAGAAAGTCCACAGAAGAACTTAGCCGTAAATTGTTCATTTTATATGGGTGAAACAGCTATGAGCATTCAGAAGGCAAGTATTTTGTTGTTTCATAGATTGTTGATCTATTGCTTTGTGATTCACTACACTTGCTTTTTTGTACCAGTCCCTTGGAAAAATTCTCATCGTCCACTGCTTCCATGTTTCATATTTGAGAAATTTGTGGTTGATCCTATTTAGAACTAATGTAACTTATGCTTATGATTTATTGTAGGCTGCATTCAGGTATCGGCTTCCAATTGATGATGATACTGACCCGGTGCTTGAGTCTGCTTATGACTGTATTGTGGCAAGTACCTTGCTGGGGAGTCTCTTTGTCATGATTCCACTTACAAGGTATCTCAAGATACAAAACATTCCCATGCTTACCCTAATATCTGACATTTCAGTAACTCGCCCTAGACCATAAGACATGGATCTTAAGTGCATAAATTTTGCTAGGATAGATTTAAAGTATGAAGATCTATATTATAGCAGTACAATCTATATCTTTGCAATTCCCACTCTTAACCCATGTGGTTTACAGGCATATAATTCTGTCTAAATTTCTCTGGTTTCTAGCTCATGATCTTTTCCTGTCTTTTTATATGGGATAAAAAGAAAACTCATCAGGAATGAGAGCAAGAAAAGTTTATATCAACAATCATTTGTAAATTATTCCATTTACAGTTCATGCCCTGAGTTATTGTGATTTGCCATTTATAGACAAGAAACTACACTCATTTCATCTACAGCTATATGGGAGTTTGAATGTATGATACAGTTTCTGAAATGCATAAGTTGATACTGCAGTGAGGAGCATCGGCTGTTGCAAGATGTCCAAGAAAGACTCTCAGTACACCCGTTGACTGCACCGGTCTTGGGAAATGACCATGCAGAATTTCGTCAGCGCGGTATCCCGGTAAGATGTCACCATTATATCAGTAACTTTACCTAATACAGAAGTTTGTTTTCCTATTGCTTACCTTGTGATTTGCAGTCAGGAGTACCTCCCATTCTTGATGGCGATATGCTTGTGCAATTTTTGGAGCTCACTGGTGAACAGCAGCAAGCCATCCTTGCACATGCTTTGCCAGGGAAAGGGCCACGCAGGCCTGTCTCAGTCTTCGAGGTCTTGCGAACATTGGAGCGTGTTCACTATGCACTCAACTGAGGGTTTCTCCAAGCAAACTTGGTTGGCCTTGGCATTTTGAGATGGTCACAGCTGAGGGTTGATTAACCTTCACAGCTTTAGGCGGATGATTCCGATCTTTGGTTGCTAAAATGGGTGCCAGGATACTATCAGAATGTGCGGATGGTGATGCAACTGGAGCATAATAGTGAAAAACTCATAATGTGGTGCCTTGTTTGTGACTAGGCGAGTATCTTGTGGAGGCACCAGATTCATCGAAAGCCTTGTATGTACATAGGCAGCGCATGTTTGGAGAAAGGGCGTCGGCTTTGGTGGACTGTTGTATGGTGCCTCCTGACTAGAAATGCTATTCTTTTCGTTTGTTTCCTAGATAATGCAAGTTTCTCTGTAGGACTGTTGCCTGCTGGGCCAGTAGGTCGGATGTTGCATGAGAAGTAAGGAATAAAATGCATTAGCCATTACCTGCACAGGAAGTGAAGCGGATATTCACTTTGGGCCCATTTGGATGACACTGGTTAGTGCAACTGCGAGGGATGTAATATTCCTTAATGGGGACTTAGAAACTAGTGCTAGCTGCCTATTAATGAGATAACTAAAATGGTTTTATAGCATTAAGTAATTACCTAAGGGCCTGTTTGGTTGCTGGGCTAAGGCCAGCCTGGCTTAGTTTTCTGGCCTGGGCAGCCTAAGACTGGTTTGTTTGGCTGGCGTCTTTGCAACCGGTGAGCCGTCCGTCTTCTCACCTCCTCTCTTCTCCATCGGAGGCGCGTATTCCTACCACCTCTCTCCCCACCAGTCGGCAGGCTATCTATCTCATGAGTTTCTTTTCTCGATCGGCGGCACGGGTGATTCCCCAATCGATTTGACGCAAAAGCAAGCAATATGCTTTGTCGTGTTCCCTCTGAATCAAGCTGCAACGCCAGCACACTCTGCTCCTCCCCAATTGCCAGTACCCAGCTTCTCTCCCAAATCGACAAGCACGAGTGCAATCCAGTCCGTTCAAGCATGTGGTTCCGCTCTTCCTCCCTGCCTTGGCACCCAGCTCCGCGCGAGGTGCCGCTGCGGAGATGGTCACCACCGCGGCGGAGCAAGTCGTGGGCGCGGCAGCGGCGAGCAGCTGAGGGCTAGTTTTTTACCCTCAATCAGCAGTGGCATCTATATCTTACCCTCTTCTTTTAATATAAAGGGTGGAACCTATTTATCAGTGGATAGGGAGCTCCCTGAAGACCCTTCAGAGAGTGGAAGAAAAAATTTGAAGGTCTCCCCGAAATAGGAGCCTTAATAGAGGATTTGCTCGAGTATGTTTTTTATTCCACACTTCAAATTTAAGATGAAAGTTTATTTAGAGGGTCCGCTGGAGTTGCTCTGGTACATCTAATTCTAACTTCTAGCGGAGTCAGGCTAGAGGGACCTTGCTGCATTAGATAGGTCTGGGTTAGGTGCTTGGGCAGGCAACCAAACGCCACGAGGCTGCATCACGCAAGCCTGTCCAGGCCTAAACCAGGGAACCAAACACACCCTATGACGTTATGCAAGTAGAGTTGAGAGAGCAGGATAGGAGAAGGTAGGGAATACGGAAAGGAGAGAGAAAATAGACATAGTTACATAAATCAACCGTACTTCATAGAACTTACTATTTCATAGAACTTCCTATTGATAAATGGTAAAATAGCTATTTTAGTTTATCAACTTTATCCTATCGGTAAATTCATCCTTAAACTATCAAATCGGCCTATCTAATTTTCTCAAATTTTATTTTTGATCAAACTTATCCTTATGCAAGTGTAGTTCTCCAAATTAACACTGAAACTAATATAAAAGATCCAATTTATCCTTGCCTCCTACTTCCCCTTAACTTTTTAGAAACGCTAACCTAAACTTACATACTCAAGTGTTAGAATTTATATGCAGATTGTCTAATTTGAATAGCTAGAATTCAAGTTCTAAAAACAGATGATTCAAGTTACTCCATTGATCTGGAAATTACAAGCTCAAGTAAATTTTGCAATAATACATTGATGAAAATTGAGGAGGGAAGGAAGAAGCTAAAGGTAAAAGGAATATTTCGCATTATTCTTATGTTAATATGGGGAGTCACGTTACGATAAGGATAAGTTTGAAAAAAAAATAAAAGTTAAGGGATTAGATTGGTCTGGTCAATTTGAAAGTTGAGGGACGAACTTGACCCTTAGAGCAAAGTTGAGGGACTCAAACGTCTATTTTACCTTGATAAATTATTATTTCTCTTGCTCTAATTATCATCTAGTAATCCTCCAACTAACATTAATACGATATACTCCCTCCGTCCTCCGTCCCATGAAAAATGCATCTTGCCTTTGAAAAAAAATTCTACAAAAAGTGCAATTCCAAAAATTGCATCTTAACTACCTACCTAATTAAATAGTCAAATCTAATTTGCATGCGAAAACTAACTGCATGTGGCTAACAAATAAGAGCATGAGTCTTTTCAAGCCACCACTAAATTGTCTAAGAAAATTAAAATTACACTCTTCATAGGATGGAGGGAGTAACTCCATCAAAATTCAACCAGTGGCGTGTTCTCTTTTTGGTTTAGTTGTAAGAATGTAACAGTTGGAGCTTCAAATGCCGGAATTAGGTTTGCTCGGCTCATGATCATCAACGGGGTCATTACTTGATGTGGTAAGAAAAAAACAGACACAAGAAAAAGGGAGACGAGGAAGGTAGAACCAAGGATATCTAGATGCCACTAAAAAAAGAATATCTAGATGGATCCGAATTGTTGTCCTCTAATTAGGTTGTGACTTGTGTCCTCTCTTATAGATATTATAATAGGTGAGTGGCACATTCGTGTACTCGGGAATGCCAATAACTTATATTTTGTGCAGAGATGCATGATGACCTTGTGGCATAAACTTGACCCCTTTATCAGATTTTCTAGGGCGTGACAGAAAATAGGCTAGAGCTATCTAGGCATAAACTTGACTCCTTCATCAGGTTTTGACTCCTTTTGTAAGATATTTTTATTTTGTCATAAGTTAAATTTCTCTAACTTGGACAAAATTTATAGAAAATAATATTAACATCACCTCTCATACAAATTAAATGAAGCATCTGGCATATTTCACGATGCATTTAATGAAAGTAAATTGATGTTGTAGATATTGCATCTTTCTATAATTTTGTGCGAGGTTAATTTTTTGTACTTAGGATAACACTTACAAACCTTGGAGGAAAAGCTTTAAAGTTTCAATACAGCAAGCGCCTAAGAGAGGAATTTGATTTTCAGTCCCAATCCCTTGTTTGGTTCAGAGAGGTAATTAATAGAGTTAAGATTAAGACGGAACTCAAATCCTCTATTTGAAAAGTTGTATAATCATGATGAAGAATGTAGATACATCCATCTTCTACTTATAAAAGCATAATGCCCACCCAATTACCACCCCTCTTAGAAAAGTGGTCGGTGTAGGGTGGACCTCTAAACTCACGCTTCTCATCCTACCAAAATTCCCACTCTTTTCAAAAAAAAGAACTCCCACTCTCCCTACCTGGCATATCAAAATCTCCACGGATTAGGAATTCATAACCCTTGACAGCAATGTCATATATAAAGATGTAAAATTACAAGCATGGCAGCAAAGGGATTTTAAAATTTATGGCATAGAAGAGATTGTTTCAAGTTTTGATGATATAGAAGAATTTTGTACGCGCCCACCAAATAACGCAACAGTCTGCGGTTCCTTCAATCTCCTGAAAGGAGTGCATACCAGAATGTACGAGGAAAACTTAAGACTTTCACTTTTCGAATGAACCTCCAAACCAAAAAAATGAGATTAAAAAAACAAAAACCCTGACTTTTGGGTGATACGTGGGACAATATCGCAATCTTCAAAACCTAAAAACCTTTTATGACAGTTTAGTTTTTTTTCCTTTCAAACATTCGGCATTTTCATCGACATTATCACAACAATGTTCAATAGGTATGCCTGTCGACTGGATACAAAATATTGCTCCACAAATCACGATAGGGAACTTCCTAACATTCTCTCTTGATTCTGTCATGATCAAAATTGTGGACCTGGTGGGTTAACAAATCCTCCATTCTTGGCCGCATGTCTGCGGACATTCTGATTCTAGCCGTGTCAGCATCTTACTCCTGGAAGCAAAGATCACTGTAGCAAGTCGCGCACTGCATCGCCAGTGGTGGCAACCGTTCAAAGTCAGGGGTAGCTTTACTGGCTTTGTGACGGCAGCGAACTCTCAACATATTGCATTGCCTTCTGCTGCACATGCTGAATCCTTTCATTGTCTTCACCCAGTGATTTCTCGAACTTAAGGTACTTTTTGAACAAGAACTGCGAGACAATGAACACAAAGATCAGTGAAAATAATAAATGGTCCCTCTTGTTATAGCTTTTGACAAGAAAACTGTCGAGAACCGCAAAACCATAGCAGAACAAGTAACAATCCATCCAGAAGTGATTCAAGAGATCATACCAGCACTACAGCAAAAGGAACAAACATATGCTAGAGTTCAAGATTGAACCACAAATAAGAAATAAGCCTATGTCCAATCATTTCAAGGTTGAGTTTAGCAAAGAAATAACAAAAAATAAAAATAAGTAATATTTCACTCATTACATCGAGTGCACCCAGAAAAATAAGCTGCATGGTGAGAACAGTTCTGATTGAAGTTTCCGCATATATTTGTTATCATACAACATATAGCAATAAAATACTAAAATCCATGGGGAGTTAGCCAAACCTGCATCTTTTTTGGAGGTAGGGTAAGACAAGTAGCCCTATCAAATAATGCACGTATAACTTCTATGTCACCAAGGCGGATTTCCTACAAAATGTCAATATAAATGTAAACAAACTTGCATGATTTGAGAACACTACAGATGACATGATTTATATATGAAGAATTTAATGCTCCTTACTTGGTCTAGATAAACACTCCAAAGATCAGTTCTTTTTGGGTACTCCCGTAAGATTAGTTCAAATCTGGACCTTCCTTCTTCAGGCACCCCACACTTGAATTCTAGAATAGCTGTCTGCGAGAGGAACTTTATACGCTTTCTCGGTGGCAAACTTAGAAGGGCACGGTTTACAACAGCTTTGATGTAGTCAACATCCTTGCCTTGCTTGAGGGCAAACTGAATACGGCACAACCATATCTGCAGTTACATTATACAAATCATAATTATGCTCCAGATACAAATAGGATATAGTTCACTACCTCTTCCGCTCAAAAAAAAAGAAACTGACAAACTAACCTTGCAAGAAGTTTTGAATCTTTTGGTCATTCTATCAAGCAGTTCATCTGCAAGTTGGTACTGCTCAGTCCTCTCATACAGTGCGAGAAGAGCCAAGTGCAACTTCTTGTGATCACAATATTGCAAAGCTCTTTGGAATACCTTCTTGACAGCATCCTGGTGTACATCAACAGATGTATCAGTATATCCAAGTGCTACAACAGAAAGGAACCCAAAATATAACATTGCTCAATTTTACCTCCCGTGGGCTCCCATATTCATTCTCCAGATTAAAATATGCTACCCAAACATTAAGTCTCTCCTCCTCTTCTCTGGGGATTATTGTTTTTAAAGCCCTAAATGAACGAGGGAAATTGTAAAAGATGCAAACTGATGCAGCCAAAAAGTTTGAACAGAAAAAGGAAAAAACATATAATTTTAATCCACAGAAAACAAAGGGTAAGTCCCAAAAGAATGTTTCAACAAGGAAAATCTACATCCTTTGGAAACGAAACCAACAGAAAACTACCAAGATGATAAAAGAAAACTACTTCCTATCACAAAGATTATTTTGAACAATATTAGAATTAATGTTTGGACTGCAGACAGACCTCTCCGCTACTGCACGTGCTTTGTCAACATCTGCAAGGTCTAACAAACATGCCATATATTTTATCCAGACAAAACTACTATTCGGGGAGCTCCTGACCAACTTCTCAAAATCATCTGGAGTTCTTGGTATATCTCCCTGTAAAGCCCTTTCCTCCAAGGCACTAATTTCTAATTCCCTGTTGAAAACCATATAAGCATGTAAAGTCTGATGTATGTCAAAGAAACAAGGTCATAGAAGTAGAATGAAATGTCTGGATACCTTTGTTTCCTTGCTTCCTTCTTTAACCGTTTATCACTCTTTTTATCATTCGCTTCAGTTCCATTGGCAATTTCATGACCTTTATCACAATTATCCTCTAGGTCAGAACCTTCAGATTCATCCAAGGAGACCTGAAGAGGCAGCACAGAAGCCCTTGGTTCTGCTGTAGGATGAACTAAAGTTCTGTTGTGATATCCAGCCATCTGAGAGGCAATGCTGATGTCCATAGGAGCAATTTCATCATCCTCATCATCATTTGTACCAGCTGTTGGACCAGAATCGAAGTAAGATTTCTTCATTCCAAGGGATACTCGGTGCCGCTTCTCATCAATCTGAATGCAAAGTAGCGAATTTTAAAATGCGCAATGGCAAGAAGGCATGACAAAAGATAGACCTTACCTTCAGAATTTTGGCTTTAACCATATCACCAGCTTTATGGCAACAGTTAATATCTACGACTGGCTCATCAGAAAGTTCTGATACATGGCACAGCCCAACCTGCAAAAAGAGTGGTTATAAAATGGTACACACAATAATTTCAAAAAGCTCCGGAGTCTAATGACAACACCTACCAATTCACTGCTGCTAATTGTGATAAATAATCCATAGGATTCAACCCGCTTAACTTGGCCGTCAATGATGTCCCCAACATGCAAATCACTATAATTAATATCATCTGGCTTTTCTAATTTGCTACCAGTGTTCTTCCTAAGTGATGCCTCAACTCTCCCTGATGATGGGTCCGCAGACAAGACCCTGCAGTTTTTTTTTGTTAGATTCAACGGAGAATATATTTGTATTTTACATGAGCATTTGCAAATGGTAAGATCTCACCTTCCATGTACAAGCTTTCCTATGGGGAAATCCTTCTGCGGATTTTCAACATATTCATCTGATAAATTTGACAGGGTAATCCTAGCCTCAACCATTCGAGAAAGCATAATAAAACATCCTTTGGGATTAACATTCTTCACGTATCCCTAGAGTGTTAACAGGACAGCATATGTCACTCCACAATACAGAAGATACATTTCATAATAGATGGTCACTGAAAAAACTAACTTTAGTTCTTGGCATACTACCCTTCAACAATAATAAATATATAAAAAAAAGCTTAACATCTTGTATTCATTTATGGATGATTTTTTTCCCAACAGGTAGCAGTTAACCTTTAGAAAAAGAGGTAAAAGACACATAGGTATTCTGATATACAGCATATAGAGAATTTGCCCAGAGTTAATGTGTTTTGCCACTGACACTATTTACAACTTTTGTACGAATGAAGTAATAAATTGAATTTTTCAGGAATGATAAACTGATATATGTTAGAAAGTACATTACTAAATTGAATTATACTCTACCTTATTCACATGTAATGAAAGTACGTTACTACAAAAATGGGGGAAAATACCTTAATCTCAGTTCCAGGAAGCAGATCCTCTATCTTCTCAACACGATGCATACAGGTCGCCCTATAAAACAATTCATGGCGTAAATGCCAGTGGTAAGTGGTAGGTATACTTTATTCTCGACAACATTATTACAAGATTTTCCCTAACAAGGGCTTGCTTGGCTGCATGGTAGTGGCTCAGGATTTTATCTCCGAAAGTGAGACATCTGGGCCAATACTCCATATTCAAAAGAACAGCTACCATCAGCTAGAGCTAATACTACTACATACTTAGATGTCAGTTTGGAGTACAATTTCATTTTTTTTAAATGAAAGAACACTTATATAAATGAAATAACATTGTTCATTAATATCTCATTAATAAGAAAATCATGACAAAAAGCACTTACCCCTCATCAAATAGTCTTGAATTGCTAGAATCTATGCGAAGGTTTGATGAACGGAGTGATAGATCAACTCGAAGAGATCCTTCAGACGAGCGGCTCACAGAGATGACCTTGCACTTCACAAATTGACCCTCATGGAATCCAGACAAGGGTTCTGCCACCCATGAGTCGACAATTTCAGTATAATGAACCCTTCCATGAAGATGAGGTCCGATCTGAACGACAAGCCCACCAACACCAGGTAGAATTTTTTGAACACGTCCACCAATGATATCTCCTTGTTTTGTTTGTTCAACCAAAGAGGACTCTGATTGTTGTATTTTGTCTATATTATGTTGTGCACATTGGTTATCAAGTGCTTTCACCCTAAGCAATCTTTTCTCCCGGTTCACACTGATAACACGGCCTTTTACTGCTTGGCCTACACTGAAACGCTGCTGGAACTCCTTTAGTTCGCTGGGCTCAGAAGAACTATCAAGAATAAATAAATGGGCCATAACATTTCTTGATACAGTTAACCAGACCCATTCCTTATCCACCTTGACCACATAAGCACGCACAACAGCATTCGTGGTGTGATTTAGTTCTTTACGAGCAGTTGATTCTTCAAACTCACCTGGTTCAATTTCCAGTAATAAAGATCCAACAATCAGGAAAGAAAGCCATGTCAAACATTAAGAAACACAAAAAGGTAACAATGCAAAGCAGCCAGCACAGGATTTTAGTGATGGATGATCTGAAGGTAAGCCATATGACATACATTAGATAATTGTTTATTATGGAATAGACAAATTTGAAAAGACTACAAGTAAAGCGTACCCTTAAGCATAGACGGTCTAATAGACAGTTCCCATTTGAAATTTTTGCCACTCTTTCCAGAAGGTTCAGCCTCTGCAACAATTCTGGCTGTAAGCTTTTGCCCGATTCTGAGTTTACTAAATGGATGCTCAGCAGAATCCTCTTCAAGAACCTATCAGAAATGTATCACTAATTAGTGATTAGACAATATTACATAAGAAAGATATCTCAAGAAAGGTCTGATGTCTACCTCAGTAATATGAATTCTTCCATGAAGATTGGCACCAAATTTCAGTACAAGTTCTAGTGGCTTGATATCAATAACCTGAGGTCCAAATGATTTGTGTAAGCAAAGTTTGCAAACACAGAAAATAGAAACAGGTGTCAACTTTAGGATCTGAAATGAAAATAATTGACCTCTGCTTCAACAAGTGACCCAACTTTGTAGTCAGATTTCTTCTTAGCCCTTTTAGAACCAGAGAGGCCAGAATCCTGGGCTGATGCCTTTGGGAGCAGGATGAGCCTTCCAGAAGGGTCAGAACTTGGGGTATTTCCCACAATCACAGTAATGCTACAATGAAAGTGAAGAAAAACAAGTGGGTGACACAGTTGAAATAAGAAATAACGATATAACTATGTATCCTACAACAGTGGCTTTTTTAGATCATTAACTAAAAATGTTCGTAAATACCGAATTCATAAATCCAGGACAAGATTGGTATGGTAGGCTGTGCCAACATTTATACTTCCTTTTAAAAATAATAAGGCATGATTTGATTTGGAAGCCTCCAAAACTAGATTTGACTCTTAATTTCTGTTATAATCATACAAAAGTACATTCAAATGTGAATCCAATGATATAATTCCTGTATAACAAAAATTTATATCATGTGCCGCTAATTGTTGGTTAAAAAGTACGAGGTTTGACTCAAAATATGTGCACACCTAACAAAATGAAATGGAGTACCAATCAAGTGTCTCTAATACCAAAAACCTTATCAAGCTCAACTCAAGCAAGGTACAAGCTTTGCTTGAACACAAACAATCAGTCTTCTTTATTGTTCCGTTCCCATGTTCCTGCTTAAGCTATGATAATTGCAAGCTCGAGCAAATATTAAATCTGTAACTCCAAAAGAATTTATATCAAGAGACTAATTATAACATTTTTCTGTAGTGCTACAAATAGAAAGGCTCAAAGTTCCCTCAGTGTTAACATCAAAGCTGACCAGTAGGGTACTTAATTTTACTCGCTCCGTTCCAAATTATAGGTCGTTTTGGTATTTCTAGTTACATAGTTTTTGCTATGTATCCAGACATAGTGTATATCTAGGTGCATAGCAAAAATTATGGATTTAGAAATGCCAAAATGACCTATAATTTGGAACAGAGGGAGTAGCAGCTAACAATGCCAAAAATTGAATTCAAAACTGGCAAAGTTCCAAAAATTACCGTTGCCCATTATCATAGCGGTGGCAGGGAAGCAGTTGTGAGTTGTAATCCATCAGTGGTGCAAAACCAATGGCATAGCTGTACTCGGGGATCGAAAGAACCTGGATTAAATAAAAACACAAAAGGGTAAAATAAATTGCAATCAGCCTATTATTCAACAAACAAATTGGTCAAATGGAGTAATTTGCTCACCACATAGCTCTCTTTGACTATTTCCACAACTGCATTCACTTCCTCATGAAGCTCCAAGTCTGCAACTGCAGCCCTTTGGCGTTTCTATAAAGTGCAAAGAAGAAACATAATGTAAGTTTTGATAATACATGAACAGGACTAAATATAATAAAAAACTGCACCTTGTGCTAATTAAAACGTAAAGAAAAATTGCAGACTGAGTTCTGGATAAAGTGTTCATGATGTGATCCAGAGTTAATCTATACTGCCCAAAGCCAATGTGCACAAGTTTCTAACAATCACCACACATATGAAGGGCATAACAGCAAGCAATATATAGGCCATAATAAATTACTGATAACTTCGCACAAGACCATAATATATAGACCACACACAAGACGAACAAGCATGTAACCTATTTCAGGCACCTGCAATGCCTAACCTGTGTACAGTGCATGCCTGGCAAGGTATATTACTGATAACTTCGCACCAAAGGTACAATTATTACCTTTTTTGTTGCGACATTTCTGGCACTACGGACTAGCTCTGGTTTAAGGGATAAGTTGACAACTCCATCAGATAAATCCAAAACAAGACCCTTCACAGAAGATCCCACTTCTAGAGTACTGCCACTGACTGCAGCAACAGAAGGAAAAAAATTAGCATGATTGTAAGTGGGATGGTTAATATCATCAAAGGAGAATTACTTACGTTGATGATGTTCAATTAAACCAACAACATCCGGATGGTCATTGAAGTTAAGGATAATACCATATTCTTCTATTGCTCCCACCTCCCCCTTAACTAGGCTACCAATGCCAAAAGCGTGAGTCCAATCATGGCTTGAGTACTTCAATGCAGCAATCTATATCACAGAGGTAGACACAAGTGACAAGTGTATGTTAAAACATCATTACGAATGAGCTTAACATATGAGAATCATAAAAGCTAAGATACAAAAGGTACATCAGTTAAAAGTCCAAACTCTTAAATAATGAAATTTTGTTACAGATTTACTGGTGGTGGTATTTTAATCCAAACCCTAAGTTATTGAACAAATTACCCGGCTCTGACCAACAGTGTCATATGTCCAAATTATCACTAATGATAATGAAGTCCCCACAGCAAACTCACCATGTCCTAGGTTATCTTATAGAAGACCCACATCTATCCAATATGCACAAGCACATGAGCAAGATGCCCCATGTGTACACATTAAAAGAAAAGGAAACTAGCAATTGAAGAAACAAAGAAAACAAGAAACAACAGTTACAACAAAGGAAATAGCCATTAGCTACCCTGGTCCCCGCAAGAAAATATTAATTACTTAGCAGGTTCCACAAAAATCTCACATGCCCACACATCGAAGCCACTACTATTACAAGCTACCAGAAGATCAATGAAAACTTTTCTTCTACATGAAGTAAGAGGTAATTGTATTTTATTATAACCTTCTGATCCAAAAGAAAGTATCCTCGAATAAATGAAGAATCCGTTGATGAGCACATTGACTGTTGAAGTGAGAGTTTTACTCTAGCAGTTTCTGTGTTTACCTATTAGGGGGAGGAGAAACAAAGATTTAGAAGAACAAAAATAACAGATGATGATAACAAATATATATATATATATACCAGGAAATACGGAGACATACACTGAGTATATGACTCTGAACGGACTGGCCAACATAGAACACATCAGAAAGCTTTTCTACCCGCCTATCAACTGCCTTTGTGAAACAAGAAAAATTAGATATTCTCTTCAAAAAAGAAAGAAAGGCAGAGTTGAAAATTTTCTTACTTTGTCCTTGGGAGAGAAACCAGTCAAATGTCCAAGAAAGCGGACAAAACAACCAGCTTCTATGATGTTGCAAATATAACCCTAAGAGAAAAGAACTGTCAGCTGAGTTGATCATTAAAAGCTTAGCAAAAATAACTAGAGAAAAATAAAAAATTACATGCACTACAGCTCCAGGATGCATCTGCAATATTTCTGAAGGAATGTCACTTGCGCTATCGATAAGTGAGTGCTTTGCTGAAAGAACTAAATTTTGGCCTTCGATATCTGCAGAGCATGGTATTAGAAAACCAGAAGGAAAATTAGCAATGTGAAATCAATCTGAAGAACAACTATCAGTATGATGATGACAAGCTACAAGACTGCATGCATAACAGTGAACGGAAAATATGCCGTTGTAACATTCTGTTCACTCTTTCATAAACCATACAAGATACTCTGTCGATATTGGTAATGATATAATGATTTTAGAATTTCTTTAATATCATTTCCATATAGAAAGGTAAAGCCAAAATTGAAATCAGAGACTGTCAATGTTCTAAACGTCGACTATTTATGAAAAAGTAGCACAGGACAGCAAGAGGATCCTTCTTTTTAATATGCATTTAATAAGAAATGAAGAAGTTTGTTGACTTCACCGAGAACTAGGAGTTGGTTGAACTCATGCCCAGGTTTCAGCAGATTCTTCAACTGAGCAGCTTGACCTAATGAAAAAAAACTCAGTGGTTAGAGCACTAAACATATTATGAATAAACTGCAACAGAGAATATGAGTGCACCCACAAGAGGGAGGGAAATTTCTTGATTCAACAAAATAGTTACAAATCACGTAACATAATATATTAGGGTATACCATGATGGTCTGCCAAATGTTCATTTAGTATTGTCCCCTTGGAGAAGCCATTTACACTGACAACAACAGCTGCAGCAGTAAGTCGTTCCACAACACCAGAGACAATAGTACCTAACTTTGCAGTATCTGCTGGAATAACCCTACATGGGGCAAAAATAAATGCAAAGTTAAATGTAAAGCTACAAAATACGAAAAATGACCATTCTGGAAAAATTCCGTACAAGTTTGAAAACAAAGCAGAGAACTGGCAGGAACTTTTTCTTGTTTAAAGATGAAATTCATAGTTGCCAGGTGGGAGCATTACCCAAAAAGGGACTCGAAATCAAAGAAATTACCCAAAATATAGAAGCTCAAAGACACAACTTTGACATCATGTGGTAGAGGTGTCCAGTTAGACCATTCACAAACACTTTTGCGATGCTTATGGAAAACTTCAGCGCAGAGTACACCACTAAATGAAAAGTTTAAAAGTATCATGTAGATAACTGGTGATACTACATGTCCTGATGAGCCTAATTATTTTCTTGGTCTACAGCAGGTCAAGTTGTTCGTCTCCATCATTTTACTTTCTCCATCAAAATACTATTTTCTAAACTGGCAAGTCGTTTTAAAGCCCCACCATATCATCCTATTTACCTAAACACGAAAAATACTAAAATGCTGGGCCTGGACCTCCACTGATGAGAATTGAGACTTTATAATTTTAAAACCAAATAAATCTTCAAAGACAAGCAGAAAGATGACAGAAAATTTTCGATGAAAGAATAAACTTCAAAGAAATTCTAAAAATATATGCTTGGCTGTCATGTCAAACAAAGCCAGTTTATTAACAGAGCAGGAAAATAGAAACAAAAAAGTATGACAGAACTCACCTATTATGAGATACGATGAAACTAATGTTTATTCTCCTTGAAGCAGGGAGCACACTGATAATTCTACATTTGACGACTTGCCCAACATGATAAACATTTTCTGCTTCAGTTCCTGCCTCTAATCCAAGCTCAGATCTGATAGCAATTCAAACGGAATCAAGAAAGCAGATGATTCAGAATCATATAAATAAAACTGTGAAAAATAGTATTTAATAAAACAATGGTGCCAAGAACAGTAAAGGCCATCCACCCTCAAAGCCAGATACACACTACTAAAATCAATAAGTTTCAACCATCACTTTTAATTTATCTAACATGAGTTTGTAGCAAAAATCAATTTTTGACTCATAGCACCAAGCTGACGTACTTCAGAAGTAGGAAATGGAGATACTAACCTGCTAACAAAACCCTGAACTCCATTGTAGAATTTTACAAAGCAGCCGTGCTTTTCAATTTTTGTAATCCATCCATGAGTCACTAAACCGATTTTAGCATCAGCATAGGATGCTAGCACATCAAGTTTTGATTTCACCTGAAATAGATCCATAATTTTATTACTGGACTCTCTCAGAGAAAACAAAGAACAGATATAAAAAGGATTATGAGCTCTATCTTTGATTCTTCTTATCTAGAGAAGAATTAGTAAAGCTTTAGAAAATAATAATATGTACTGTTGTAAATTAGGCACCAGAAATTCTCAATAAGAACACAGTACCAGAGACTTCTTGTATGTCACTGTAACTCTCTTGGATTTGCAGCCCAATACACGGAATAGAAGCTCGGCTCCAGCCTACATGAACAAACTCAGTTCATTCATCATCATATTCAACATGGTTTAACATAGACATTTCATGTGCAAACAATTGGAAGAGGCATGAGCAACAAGAAATCACAGCAGCACCTTAAATTTCTTGGGTGGTTTCACAACATGTTCCAACTCTGACATGTGGGGAAGCGGGCAAAGTGCTTTCACACCACTGGAAAACTGCACAATTGCACCAAATGGCTCAACAGTAGCAACCTTAGCTCTCACTAACATTCCAGGTTTAACATCATCATGAGTGAAAACAGACCCTTCAAAAGCACTGTCCTGCAAACACATAGAACATAGAGATCCTCATGTAACAAATATCAGTTGCCTATATTACAATGCAAAAATGGATATATACATAACATGCTTGTTCACAACAGTGTAATTGTTTTAAACCAAATGAAAACCGATTAACAGAGTGCACAAGTTATAGATTCAAAAGGTCTAATGCACCAGTGGATGCCAAAAGGGGTGTGACAAGAGCTAAGAAGCATAAAATATCTGAGTATAAAAAATTAAAAACTTAAAAATCCAAGGGAAATAAATCAGAACATAAACTGTAAGTGTGTTTCCCAGTGTTCCTTTTGACGAATAGCATCACTAAGAAAAATGAGTGGCATGATGTAATTACTTTTACGGTGCCAATTGCAACCCCTTCAAGATTCCTCACTCCAAGTATACGGACGCGTAAGCTACTGCCTTCCTTAAACTTCTTCTCCAAGTTCTTCACATCCTTGTCTGACACGTCATATATCTGAGGATCAGGTTGCAATATCAAAATATTAGAATGAGTCCATGTGAGCTCTACAGCAATCAACACTGATGCACAACAAAATATTCATTAAAGTTTCACATACACTAATAAATCCAGGTGATGGAGTTGAAGAAGGTATTTCAAGAAAAAGACCAGCCTTTTTATCTACCCTCAGCACCTTTGACTTATCATAGATATCTCCAGCTTTTAGATTCTGCATACAGGGAAAAATCACCAATCAAGAAAGAACACTGAGAAAAATAACAGCATTCCACTATTTTCTACTGAAGCCAACTTTACAGGAATAAAGGGCAATATCCAAGAATGCATCGAACAGATTATTACGCAAAACCAGCCAACTTACAATAGGGGGCACTCCAAGATGAAGTAGATGTTTGTTCAATGTAAGCCCAACTGCCCTTGTTGATGGATCAACGAATAGGATCCGTGCATTTACCTAAAAGTACTTGCAAATTACTTATCCAAAATAATCAAAGAAAAGAAGAATCTCGGAGACATTGCAAAAGTGTAGGCACCATAGCCACGACAATTAACAATAATGTAAAGAAGAAATTATTGAATACCTTCTTATTCTTACTGTAATCATCTTTCCAATTACCAGAGGGGAAGGGATTCGATAAATTAAAAATGTCAACCTGGCAAGAAAACACAGACACTGTGAAATGATAATACAAACCCAAAAAATTGTCACTAAACCGTTAAGAAATCACTTACTGTTCCACTGAAATAAGTAAGAAATGATAACATGACTCCATTTTCAAGAACTGAATGTACACGTGCATTAACCATCATCCCAGGAATCAAATGATCGATGGAAAGGCCTTTCAGATCTTTAATCTATACAGAAACAACATAAACAAAAGTTAGAGATAACTCAGATAACAATGAAAATAAAGATCACTAAAGAGCATTTATAGTGCTTTGCCATACAATAGATTTAGAAAGCAATTCTTCATCTGAACTCAAGTGAACAATAGCCCGAGTTTTGTCGATAGCCTTCACAACACATTGTATCAGTTGTTTGCGCTCAATCTTCACATTTTCTGTTCAAGAGAACAAACAGTTAATGAACTCCTGAGTACCTCCCAAGAAACGATATCATTATCAGAGTTGGGAACAAATTAAGTATACAGACCATAATTAATTATCACAAATCACAATAATGTTTGTCCTGCTAGCAAGCATAAAAATCTATAGAGACCAGTCTACAGCTACATTTTATATACTCCAAACTATACCTTGTAAAGTGCATGCACCATAAACAAGAAAACAACAAAGAAACTCTAGAGAGCTAAACTGTTTATATGCATAAGTACAAAAAAAACAAATGAGAAAAGGTTTAGGGCCTGTTTGGCATGGCTCTAGCTCTGAGATCCATGCTGGAGCTGAAATTTGTAAAATATATTAAAATATTTTATATTTTTATTTAATCTAAAACAAAAGTATAATGACTCAGCAAAAGACCCTTGATTTATTTACAACTCTAGCTCCAAGAATTTCTGGAGCTGGGTATGAGCAGCTCCAAGAACTCCACAAACTTTTTGGAGTTGGAGCCATGCCATACACGCCCTTAGTTCATTTGTATTTTTCCCACAAAATGTAAGCTTTTAGAGATCGAAGTTCTGAATGTACACAACTATGTAACCACAAGCTCATAAGCTACTAAGCTTGCCAGAAAAGGGAGTGCTGTTCAAACAAAAAGAGAGAAAACAGAACTTCTAGATTATTGCTATAGCAAAATGCACGGTTATTTAAATATGCCAAGGAGAAACATCAATTTATCACAATCTGATTAAGCTACTGCATAAGTATACCTTTGTCAGCCTTTTGCATAAATCCACTAAAGGATGGTACTCCAAAATGAAGAATGTAACCATGGTCCTCAACACTTTTAACTTGGGCAGTAAGTACCTACGAAAACATATACATGAACATCCATCATTAAATACAAGAATCAGATCAGAGCCTAACCATTTCAAATGGGAACTACTCCCATTCTTGTTGTTTGATGTTTTAGACCTTTGCAGGCTCCATGATGCAACTTTGACCTCTACTTTTATAACTTTACATAAATATAGATTATAGGATATTAAAATTAAACCTTTATGAATGCATTTCTAGAAATACAATTTTCATATAGGAAATCCCGATGGTTTTAAACATATTAATGGTCAACTTTAGGAAGTTTGGCAGAACAGACTTTAGGAGGTTTGACTAGATCTTTGCTGGATGTATATCCTTAATATATGCTCCCAGACATATCTGCAAGCTTGACTGCATACCCTAACAAGTGATTCTGATTTTGCATGTAAACGTGTGCCCCAATTTTTTTCCAAAAAACATTAAGTTCTGCTCCATTATGATTTCAGTAGAATAATCAAATTATTGAATCAAAAACAAACACTGAAATGACTGTGAATTACAAAATAAAACATATTTAGAACCAAGGTGCGCAATGGAACATAGATGATTTTTCTTCTCCAAAAATCTCAGCTGTTATCAAGCACATCCAGAGCAGAGTAATTAAAAATTACCATTCCTTCTTGCAAGGCATCCAGAGAAAGTCCCTTGTACAGCTGGCTTAACCGTAACGATAGCCAAACCCTTCTGTTTACTTTTCCTTCTTTCTTGTCATCATCAACTCGCATGACAATACAAGGAACAAGCTGACCAACATGAACGACTTCAGCACATATACTGTTCTCATTATCCTGCAAAACAATATCAGTTGGACTCACCAGATAACAAATCACTTACAAAGAAACATCAATTATGTAATAATTTAAGAAAAGCTGACACCTACCTTACGATTTTCCTTCAAAGCAATGTCACATACATCCTCTGAGCGCACAAACCCTCTCATTCCACCAGGTAGACTTAATACAATATCTTTTTGGTTAACCTCAATCACAACACCCCAGAGCTTCATGTTTGGTGAAACATTCTGGCAAAAGGAAAAATACATTGTCACCAACTAAGGCCATTTTACCACATGTTCCAAACATTTCAAGGTAACAAAATCAGAATAATCACAGCAACATCACCCGATGCATAGCAAGCAACATATATAACCTAATGTCTCATTTGAAGAAATCAATGGCACCCCTGCCAGCCTTACCTCACCTAATGCCATGAACAATCCGCATGTTGAACTACATTACCTTGCTTCGCATCACAGAGCATAATTTTTACAATATCCCAGCAACTGCAACTGAAACCGTCCAAAACAGGCTAATCCAGTAACCTTTCATGGAGAGTGTTTAGTTCAAAACTCTGTTACACGGACACGGCTGGGAGGCCACGTATCGGACACTGATACGGCACCAATACGGCTTGGAAACGTGTTTGCTGTGTGTCCAGAAAATTATAAAACATCAATGGTTCGATACGTGGGCCGGACACGTATCTGGACGCTCTTTTGGATACGGCCCAGCCCACTGAGCAAGCACCAGCCTCCTGTCTAATACACCACACGCATATCTACCCCTGACCTAGCATGCAGCCGCCGGCCAGCGCCTGCCCGCCGGCAAGGAGCACCAACCACCGTCGCAGCACACATGAGCCCCACCCGTCCGCGACGAGCCCCCGGAGAGGACGAGCATGGACACCCAGCACGCAGCAGCATGAGTTACCCTTTCTCGATCTAGTGTTCTTCTGAATTGTTTTTTTTCCTGTCCATTTCTTTTCCTCTTTGATTCCATCCTTCCCATTCTGATCCAGAGACTTGTTCTTGATTTCTTGAGGGGTAGATGGCAGCATCGAGCAGTGCTAATGCTAGCACTAGTGGTAGCATAGGTTCTGAGGCCACGACCGACATCAAGGCTCCAATGTTGCCTGCTATTTATCTGTGTTGGAACTTTTATTTCTCATTATTATGAATTATTTTGTGTATTGTTATTTATTTATTTCTTCTAAAAAAAATGCTGAAACGTATCCGTGTATCAAGGTTTTTGGAGAAGATGACGTATCCGCATATCCGTATCAGCCTCGATACTGATACACGTATCCGTGTCTGTGTAACATAGGTTCAAAAGTATGACAAAGATTGAATGGGATGTGTGTGAGCATGTGTGCTACAGGGCTTGATTAGTCACCCACCCATCTGAGACGATTCTGGGAATGCATTGACAAATATGTGTGATCTCACCAGTACTCGTTAGACCAAACATGCCAGACCTCAAACAGTATCAGGGAAAAGTGACAGCATAAAGGTGCCTGGCTATCAAAGCCTTCAAATAATTCTGTGCTCAATTGGACAAGGCCAGAAATAGATGATTAATCTAAAAACATGGTGTGTGAGACTGAGGTTGCTGCTCCAAATTTCAAACTTGCTAAGGGCTGAATAAAGTGGATGAAAAAATATGCACTTTGCAAATCATATAACTTGGAAAAGTGTGGCAAGTGAGACAGAATGGAAAAGACCTCAAGAATTGTGTGATCCAGATTCTTGCCATTTTTCTCACTCAAAGCTTGCCAGGCAGTATTCAATGTGGAGCGGCACCTCATGAACCCAGTTCATGCTACCAGGTAAAGATAAATGCATATAGCAATTCAATGGTGCTTTCGAGATTTTGAAATTTTAACTAGTATTAGTCTACTTGCACTTCGAAAGCACACTCCAGCTGTCTGGCATGTGTTTCAAGGGTTCAAGGCTGTTAGGCATATGACTATGGGAATTTGGGAGGGAAAATCCCTAATAGTGTCCTGCAACTGAACTACTGGAGCGAATCACACATTACAGCATTAGGAGTTACAGCATTCCATTCTACCTTGTAAGGTTTCACTACAACCTGACAGCCACTTGCTATAACAGGTTGTCTATTTGTATTTTAGAGGGTAGATTGCACAACAGACTCATTAAACTTAAGCCTATACGGTGTTTTCTGATCTCTAATCACCAGATAAACGAGCAGTTGAATGTGTGGTTACCAAGGTTACAAACCTATGATACAATTTAATTCGAAGGTCAATCACATTCCTACAAAGCAACTGAGTTTCAGAGGGGAAAACCTTCACTGTGATGCGATTAGCAAATCGTGGGAGCTTCCCAGTGGTGGCCCCGCCGAAGAGTGTCCCCAAGTCATCATCCGCACCGAAACCAGACGACTCGTCGACCTTCCTCTTCCTCTTCCCCTTTCCCTTCCCCTTCTTCACCTCCCTATCGAAATCCTCCTCGGCCTCCGCGCGGGCCTCCGCCACCTCGTCCTTGCTGAGGAAGCTGCGTCCCCCTGCACAGCACCCCACAAAACACACAGCAACACATCAGCGCAGAGCAAAATTGGCACGACGCAAGCCGCAAAAAAGGGGAGCCGAAGGAGCGGGGACGCTCGGCTCGATGCTTACCTCTCGGGAAGTCAGCCTCGTCGGACGCCGCCGCGAGGATAGCGGCGGAACCCGGCTGCTGCCGCTCCCCGTCGCCATCCCCTTGCTCAGCGGCAGCCTCCTTCTCGCGGTGCTTTTTGAACTGCTTGCGTTCGGGGCCCAGGTCGGTCTTGCCGCCGGCGCCCTTCCCCTTCTTCCTGTCGCCGCGCGGTGGCGCCATGGCGGCGAGAGCTCGAACCTCCTCTCACGCGTCCCGGTCCGCGCCGATAAGCCCTGGTAGACTCGTCGCGGCGTGGCGCTGCCTGCTCGCTTGCGCCGGCTGCTCGTCCGCGCCGCTCGCCGTCAGCACGGAGTCGCGGCGTGCGGGTAATGGCGGTGCCTGCCTGGTGCCTCCCCTCCTGCGCTTGTGCTTTGCGGGGGGACCGGGGGTTAGGGTTTTAGCAAGTCGTGGGCTGGGCTAGGGTTTAGGAATGGGGGTATCTGGTGTTTGGGCCCATTTGTTTCCGCTCGCATGGGTCGGCCCAACTTGAGTGAGGCTCCGACCGGGGGGCTCTTGATAGGACCGAACTGCCCATGTCTTTTTGTTTGTCGGCAAGTAAGTGATGATTAATTCATTTTATTTTTTGTAAAATTTAGATAGAGAGAACTGTCCATTTAATCTTAAAGGGTGATCTCTCAAAACTTTTTAAATTTAATTGTTTCCATTAGTGTTTCTTGAAAAAAAAATCGGAAGCAAGGGGAAAATCATGCTTAAATTCTAAAGGAAAGACCCTTGCTGCCTAATAAACCATTTTTTTCTGCTCAAGATATCGGCCAATCTGTGGCTCCACCATCTGTCATTTCATTTCATGCTGGTAGGGTAGGGAAAAGTCAAATCCCATCATATTTTCAAAAAAAAAATGAAACTTATCTTACTTATGCCCACATTATGGTCCGTGCAAAAAAAAACTTATACTCTCTAAACGTTATATAGAAAGCTAGAAACATCGAGATGGTCTATACGGAGGAAATGTCTAAAAATAAAGGTGCTATTTGCAAAAATCAATTAAATTTTGCATCTGTCTAGCTAAAATCAGCGGTTGCAACGGCAAATGGGTGAGCGGCGAGCCCCACGGAATAGGATTCCGACCTTGACGCGGACTCGGAGCCGAGTTCGAATCCGACTCGCCCGGTCACCCGCGGGTCTACAAAACCAGAAGTCCAGAACCTCGCGGCCGCACGGCGCACGCGCCATTCTCCCGTCACCGCCCTTCTTCTCCAAAGCTTCCGATCCTTCCCCTCCTAGCGTAACCCGCTCAGCGCTCAGATCCATCTGCAAGCGGCGGACATATGGAGCCGTCCTGCTCCGCGGCCGCGCCGCTCCCGGTGGCGTGGCTCCAGGGCAACGTCCTCGCCGAGTACCTGCGCTTCCTGCCGTCTCCACCGCCGGCGCACGTGCCGGTGGCTTGGCTCCACGGTGACGCTCTCGCCGAGTACCTGCGCTTCCTGGAGGAAGCCGCGCCGTCTCCACCGCCGGCGCACGTCCCGGTGGCGTGGCTCCAGGGCGACGTTCTCGCCGAGTACCTGCGCTTCCCGGAGGAAGCCGCGCCGCCGCAGATGCGCGTGCCGGTGGCTTGGCTCGAGGGGGAGGTTCGCGACGAGTTCCTGCGGTTCCTCGAGGAGTCGCGGGCCGCGGCTGCTGCTGCTGTTGAACCGGAGCGGCAAGAGGCGCGTGACGGCGGCGGCGGTGCCTACGATGACGGCGGCCTCGCGGTGGACGACGACCACGAAAGCTTCGTGGACGACGGTGGCGAGGATGGCGACGGCGACGGTGCCAGCGCCAGCGCCATGGAGGAGGACGACGACGAGAGCGGAGTCGGAGGCGCCTGCATGGAGAAAGACGACCAGGACGCGGAGGCGGTGCTCGAGCTGCTGCTGCCGCACATCCTGAACCTCCCGGCGTTCAGGGCTCGCGCGGCGGCGGCGGCGGCGGCACCGGTAAAGCAAGAACCCGCGCTGGGGTTCGGCTTCGGCGGGTGGCTGCAGCGCGGGGTTTCCCTGATCGAGGCGGATAGCAGCAGCTCGTCTTCTAGCTCTGACGAAGAGATGAGCTCCGTTGAAGAAGAAATCGAAGAGGGCGCGATGCGAGCAGCAGCTGCCTAGTGATTGCAGATTCAGACACTAACATATCTGACATCTCCTGATTATTAATCTGCTCTTTGATCATCTGAAAACAGAGTAACTCTGTATCACGGTTCAGCGTCAGACACACACACAACTCCTGATTTTTTTTCACCTATCAGTTCGCGATCATTGAAAGCATAGTTTGCTAATCAATGGAGAAATTCAGTATTGTGCATGATTCAAATTTTGAAAGTTGTTTTCTTGGGTTTTCGTTGTTCTGCCAATGCATTCAGTATCAGCCAAACTTCAGGTGCCACAATCCGTTATAAACGACAGATCAAGGGTAAACGAAAAATAGCTGTCTTGCAGAATTGCATCAGGAAAACATCATGAATTGCTCCTTATATTCTAATACAGTTCTCTTTTCTGGGCATGTGTTAGGTCATTAAGTAGCCTCAAGTATCATGTATAATCCATTTGGAAAAAAACATTATATAAGGTATAGTGAGACCCGTCATATAAAAAGGAATCTTGTTATTTAGAAATATATGAATAAAATTTGCCTAAAAAGTTTTTTCCATAGGTGGGGCTAATTCGCGAGACAAATTTAATGAGCCTAATTAATCCATAATTTGCAATGCTAATCATGAATTAATATAATTCATTAGATTCGTGAGACGAATTAGCCCAGAAGTTCTGCAATTAGTTTTATAATTAAATTTTATTTAATACTTCAAAATTTTCTTGGACGTGCCAAGGCTAAAGTTCAGCACTTAAGAACCAAACGCCCTCAATCAATAAAAATAAATACCATGCGATACATGGAAAGCCAGGAGCAACAGCGCAACGCCTGAAGTAATCCCTGAGCAACCAGAAGTAAACGAAATTCATAGACAAAAGTGGAATCACCTAGAATCGAAAAACAACAAAGAAACCTCAACTAATGTTGTAATAGGGGCTCTGCCTCCTACATGTAATGTAACCTTTCAAATCATGGAAAGAAAAGGATTGTTCCCAAGTTAAATAGTTGCATGATGATACAACAAAAGATAAAACGAAAGACCATTAAGGGGCTGTTTGGATGTCTGCCTTAGGCGCCACACCGCGCCTAAGGTGCGGCGGCCGATTTGGCCGCCACACTTGCGGCACGAAATGTGTAGCGTGGCGTGGCGTCTTAGGCAGGCATCCAAACAGCCTCTAAATGTGACTCAATTAGGCAATATTGCCATAGTTGAATAGATTGACATAAACTCATATCACATTCATTGGCATAGTGAGCTCGTCAGTCGCAGCTGCAGGAAAAATACATATGGGAGCCAGAACATATGAAAACTTCTCCAAGAACAATGTTACACATCAGTTGGTTATTATTTTGCATCTAGCATCACTGAGGACTACAGGGGACCTCGTTATATAATCATATAAATGACCGCCGCAAACTTGTGTTTTGGCTTCAAATTCTATCCAGCAGGCCAGCACAATTGAAGGATGTTGTAGGCAATTTGCTCCTAGGAATTTCATAAGACAGACTACAAGTATACAACAATGGAGAACTGTGTTGTCGACGGCATGCTGAAATAGAAGTGGCAATCTTTCTTGACCGCCATCAAAACTGAACATAATCTGGGCACGAGAAGCTGCATGATAAATGTGCAGGAAAGATCAGAAAATTACCAATAGCTAATTATTTCAATGGAAAGAAGAAAGATAAAAAATACTAGTAGAAAAAAGATAAAAAAACTTATTAATAGCTAATGATTTCAAGGGGATGAAAAAATTGCTTAGAAAAATACATGCATTATGTCTAGTTGATTACAAATCATTATTGTCATCTAAGAAGCGATTACTTTTGCCTTATTAAGAATAAATTTTTGTGGATAACAATGTACTTTTGCCTTAACAGTATTCTACAGCTACCACATAACTTCAGGTGCGGTATACTACCTCAAACAAAGGCAGCAAGCCATCTCATCTCTGAGCCGTTTCCATTTGATAAATAATAGATCTTTTTCCACTTCTCTTCTGAAAAACTCTCACGCCGAATGATCTTTTGCCTGGCCAAGTAGATTTCCAATGCTCATTGATTGAACTAACAAGTAATATATATACTTGGAAACTTGTGCGAGCATATGCCAGAGTCAGCCAAGACAGAAAATCCAACACTATCACCAGATTCTTTTTTAAAAAATGCCAATTTTCTAGAAGGACTACCTCATATAATAGTGACACACAGTCTCAGCTTCTTCTAAGGTGTAACGTGGAAACATCAAACGAGCGTCAGAAGGAACATCTGGAAGATCCTGCCGTAGTTTGCCAACAGCTGTTGAGTGTGAAAAGGCTCCTACCATCATATCATTGTGCAACATTGACCTATAAGCATTGACCTGTTGAAAATTAAGAAACAAGTGTAACATTAAATGCGTACCTAATTACCTTTTGTCTTTATTAGTGTAAAAGCATCAACTGTGGTACTGGACCAAGCTAATCGTACAATTCTCAAAATTGTAGTCACAAGACATACACAAAACCTCATCTTATATATGAATTTTTCAAGACCATAAACAGTTGCTATCATGAGCTGTGAAGCAACTGATATATTAAGTAAAACTTGCTATTATGAGCTATGAACTATGCACAGGGAATCAAGTACTACAGTTCAAGAAGTGCTACAATGCTACACATTGAACACACCTGGTAAAAAAACTCCCAAACCATATACTTGCTGTATTAGGCAACATAACAGAGCACATGAGAGGTTACAGAAGATAAGAGAATGAATACACAGAAATGGGTAAGAACCTTAACAATTTTTACTAACCACAAAAAAAAACATGAAAATAAGCAGAAAGGATATGCAACTATTTTCTACTTTCAAATGAGGACGCTGAGGGGCATAAAGGAATGTAATGCTTGAACATTGTGTAAGCAGCTCAGTGCAACAAACCATTGTAAGCTCCTTCGCATGGATTGGTCGACAAGATCTAACAGTTACGGGCTCCTGAAAGTCACTGAATGTAAACCAACTATTGTACTGCAAAAGACAAAGAAAACGTTCCATGTAATGGGGTGTTTAATCCATATAACCATCAGTAATTGACGTCACAGCAGCCAGTTCAATTATGATCTCAACACTCGAACATACCTGATCAATTGCAAACAATACAGGCACGTCTTTAACAAGGGATAGTTCCTTCCTTAAGCGAACTACAACACCAACAGAAGCATGCGTGTGGGTTATCCCAGTTTGAATGAGATCATACAATGTGGACCCTTCAGGCATTTCCACTGTGTCAGCCCCTTTCATCTTTCCAACACCAGCACCTTCTCCCAGGGGGATAGGCTCGAAAATTTGACATGGTAATTGTAGTAAGCGTGTTTCGTTGTACTTCAAGAAATCCTGAAGCAGCAATAGAAACATATTTAGAGGATTTTTTTTCCTATCCAGCATGCTTTAGTAGAAAGGTATTCCTAGATATGCATCCTATTTGCATGATACATCTGAGGCTTAAGATGTACCACGTTCTAATTAAAAAAATAATGTTGTAGATATGCCGTATATGCTGGCATCAATTATCTTTCAAAATATTCAGATTGGACATATATAATTGATAAGTACATAAATGTATCAAAAGCACTTTCATGGCATTGATTTCAATAGGATCTATAAACATGCCACGGTAGAAATTAGTGGTGAACTTCGTGTTTCTTTTGAGAGGGTGAGCTTCGTATTTTGAGGCTGAGTATGTTCAAAACATCACAGATCATCTGCTTTCTAGCATTAATGTGTACGCTTAATAGAGAATCCATGGAGCCAAGTAAGATAAAAACGAAATATATGCAATGATAACGCATAAGTTTTGTCCTAATAACATATTACCAATAAACTGAAATTTGAGAAACCCAGTTTGCTATACAGTAGGAAGTATGAAATGATGATAGAAAATAGCATGAGTAAGACATGTTTAAAAAAGAAAATCAAATCTTTAAGCAAATCAGCAACCTTAACACATATTATATTTCGCAGTGACAATTTGTAAACAAAAGAGGCTCTAATAATACAAGCTTAGATTCGATGTTAATTAATTTATGCATGACCACCGCTCAACACATTGTATTCTTGGATCTGTTGTCACAGTTGATGCTTAATACTACATCAAGAATAACACAACTACCAAAATTAGGAGTGCGTAGGCAGATTACAAACCAGTAAAACCAGCAAAACGTATAACAGTGCATTCTATTTGCATCCATAGAAACTGAAAAAAGAAAAGAGGAACGTGCAAGATAGTCTATTTGAGGTAACCAGAAAATACAAATCACACAGAGCTTAGCACCTGCAAGATCTTGGCAGCTTGTATTGGTGTATCAAAAAAATCACTGTATGTGTTTCTATAGAAGAATCCTCCATGAGTCCAATCCTTGCCTTGTGGAACATAGAATACCAGCCATCCTTCAGTACGTGCCCAGTGGACAAGCATCGCAAGTGCAATGCTTTTACCACAACTCCGTGGGCCATCCAAGACTATTTGTTTTTTGATATCTGAAAGCAGACAAGCCGGAATTGGAAATATGGGATACAATGTTGCATCAAATATACATACACATACGCAATTGCATTGTACTGAATTTGTTTAGCAATGGCAATTTGCTCAGAGGGAAAAAAACTCAAACCATGATTCTCATAAATAAAGCTTAATTATGATTATGATGCAAACTAAAAAACTTTAGTAACATATGGGATATAATGAAAAATATTATACACTTTCAAATGCATGGGGGACATAATGAAAAATATTATGCACTTTCAAATGCATGGGGGCCGCTAACTAAAATATGTCTGCAGCAACAGTATCAATTTAGAATTTATACCAGAAGATTAAGCAATGGACTAGGAAATTGAACAATTTCTTTGCTATTAATCTGGCTAGGTGGAAAATAATACCACTTCTAGAATTAAGAAACCTAGTTCCTCAATGTCTCGTACTTTTCTTTTCCTCTGATGGTATACCTTAAGAGCCAAAAAGGAACTAAGCCGAACCCATGGACACATTACCTTCATTTCCAATGCCAATTTTGAGAAAAAAGAAAGTTGTCATACCACTACATCAGTTAAGTAAGGAAATTGGACCTTTTTCTCGCTATTAATCTTGCTATGTGAAAACTCATACCAATTCTAGAATTAATAAACCTAGTTCCTCAATGGCTCTTTCTTTTATTTCCTTCTGATAGTATACACTCTGAGTCAAAAAGGAACTAGGCTGAATCAATGGATAGTTACCATCATTTCCAATGTCAATTTTGAGAAACAGAAAGTAAAGTTGCCATACCATTACATCGGTTGAATGAAACCACAAGTCTGATGCATGCTAATTGTTAACAGGAGCAGCATTTGCTTATTAATATTTTTCGCAAGAGATTAGCATGATGCCAATGCTATCTGCAAAAATTGTGTTCACTAGAATCTGAAAGAACCCAAATCATCCATGCTAACAAAAGCTTAATCAGTGCAAAGCATACAGGCAATGTACATACTACATGTAAATTGAAAGCACAGCATGTTTCTTCTGAAGCTAACACATTAATAAGAGGGAGCAGCATCCAAGAATCCAATATGCGTAAGTATCAACACTTTACACACCTTTGAGATTGATTGTAACGGCCGGATCAACAATCCTACGGAAGTTATCCCGGAGATCTAGGAAGCTCTTCCTCACCATTACAGCACACCGTCTTGTCTCCTGAAACTCCTTCATCATCCCTGCTGGCAACCCTTCTGGTAACATGGCATTCCATTCATCCAAACTGAAAAGAAATCCCACATGACATAGAAATGAAAGAAATTAATGTTCCAAAACAATATCCAATAGCATCGAAAAAAATCAATCTGAGCTATATTTAGTTTCCTGATTGCAGCGATGCAGCTTATAGTAGTAAATGAATACTCTTTTACTTCAGACAAAAGAGGATACTAGAAAATACCACAGGATACAGTATGTTGCGACTATCTAAGTTGAAACAAGGTAACATTTCATCATTTAGGCATACGCATTCAGAAAGGGGTCGCAATTTAGTCAATGATGAGGAAAGCATCAAATGGACTCAAAGTTTGCGAAAATGAAACAGATCACAAAACTTGCTCAAATCGACGTAGCATCTAACTAGCATTAATCCCCAAACTCCATCATTGGATCATAGATGAAGCAATGCACAGAAAACTCTACAATGGATCAATCCTAATTAAAATGGTTTCTGACCAAATCCCACACAATCTACCATTTCAAATTTGGATACCACAGTGATCGCTACCTGAAAATTATTAATTTGGCCAGAGAGATCGCCCGCAAGATCCAAACCTCATTAGCGGTACCAACACAGAGAAAATCCACGCGCATTTGGATCCAATTGAGAGGGAGGAGGGTGCCTACGTGAAGTCGACATAGACGTTGGCGTTGCGGTGCGCGAACGACCCGAACGTGTCGGTGAAGGCGAAGAGCGGGCGGCCGCCTGGGCCGACGTCGAGCGCCGGGTCATAGGTCGGGGGCAGCGGGTCTGTGGGCAGCTCGAACTCGGCGTCGAGGTCGTCGCCCGCGCCCCCGGCGGCGAACTCGTCCCCATCAGCGTCGTCCGCCGACGCCCCGCCCCGCGGGTCCTTGGCGCGGACCTTGCCGCGGTTGGACGTGGACGACGCCGGCTTGGCCCCGCCCTTGGCCTTCGCGTAGGACCGGGAGGCGAGGAGGAGGGAGGCGAGCGCGGCGGGCGGGTCGGGGAGCGCGGTGGCGCGAGCGCCGCCGGAGGATGCCGCGGCGGCGGCGCGGCGGAGGAGGGGGCGGAGGAGCATTTCGGCGGCGGGGTTTAGGCCGGACGGCGGAGAAGCGGAGAAGGGTTTGGACTTCGGAGCTTGATTGGACTCTTCCTGGGTCGTCTTGTGGTTGTGGGGGTCACTAATGGGCTTTCGTTTTTTTCTTTTGAGCATCTCTTTCGGTTATTAATGGCCTAATGGGCTAGATATGCCGAAGGCAGTTTGGCCCATATAGAAACCAATGGATAGTCTGGGCTCTACGTACGAATTTCCCGAATCGATGGGCCGATTCTGAGATGGAATACGGGGCCTGCTCAAAGTCTCCAAGAGTCGGCGAAGTAACTGCACACAGGGCCTCTGGAACGCGAGGAAATTACACAGCTGATGAGCGATATTTCCTAAAAAAAAAAAGCTGATGAGTGATGTTCAGGAGACTGAACCTAGGGGTTGGTTAGCGGCTATTTTCAGGTTTCAGCTTGCTAAAGCATGAGGAACTGACGAGGTTGGTGGTCACTCTTTGGGCCATCTGGTATGCTCGTAGGAAGGCGATCCACGAGAGCTTTTCTTTTCAGAGTCCTCTATCTACTCAATGCTTTGTGAATAATTTTATAGCCAACCTGGAGATGATCAAGACGGCGCGGACGTCGCCGGTGAGAGGTACCCAAGGTATCCCACCCCGGTGGATCCCCCCACCACCGAGACTTGTTAAAATCAATGTCGACGCAGCCATTTCGAAGAATTCAAGCAAGGCAGTGGCAGCTGCCATTGCTACGGACGCTGCAGGTAATTTTCTGTGAGCGTCTGCGCTGGTGAGGCTAGTTTGGTTGTTAAGTCCGCCTCAAGGCGTTTGTAACTCTTATAATTTTGTTGCTGAATAAAGAGCTATGCCCTCTCAAAAAAAAACTGCACACAGGACACAAGGAAGCAAGGAAGTATGAACAAAACATAAAGAATGGACAAGATACAAACAATTCTAATCTCGTCTTTGTAAAGCTCCTCTTGTTGAATGTCCTGCCGACCAAATAGAAGATACTCTCTCTATTTCCAAATTATGGATCATTTTGGTTTTTCTAAATACATAGTTTTCTATGGAAAATTGCTCACATGCTTGTTAAACTCTAAATCCCTTATATTTTCTATACACCTAAACAAAACATACATTATGTTTAGATACATAACAAAAACCATATCTATCTAGAAAAAGCCAAAACGATCTACAATTTAGAACAGATGATGTGTTAAACAATATAGATATTATGCGCATAGTTAGGGATCATCTAGCGCGGACATAAATAAAAAATGGAAGAACAATTGCAGTAAATATAGATTTTTCAGGTAAGCTTGCCAGCACATGGTAGCTCAATATGGTATTAGTAATAAAAGCCTAGTTGGAGTAGTGGCAAACAGAATTTAAATAAAATAAAATAGTGGCCAATCATACATTTCATGTTTGAGGTCTGAGGAAGCTTTCCACACAGGGAATGCTTTGAATTGTCCATCTTTCTCGAGGCTTTTGAGTGGTTAGTTGGTGCATAATAGATCAATTACTCGAACATAGTGTAAAATTGTGTTTAAGTCAATTGGGGTTTGATAAGAAGGTCATTTGCGTAACCCTGGATAATATTCTACATGATCCCGATCCATTTAAGAGTCTTGTGCATGTTGTAAGCAAATTATTGTGCGATGGTGAAATATCCTAAGTACATTGTTGCACAGATATCTTGATTTTGGTTGTGCAAGCTGGTATAGAGCTGATTGCAAATGTTACTGAAAAGATTCGTCAGGGAATCTATCGTATCACGGATAATGATGTCAGTGAGCGTGCTTTTTATCAATATGCTAAGTATGTTTGCCATTTGAATGTTGCAAGAAAGTTGTCTGCTGACTTGGCTGTTTATTGGGACACAACTTACAGAATGCTTGGGGGTGCCTTGTATTACAATGAGGTTTTGAATCAATTTTGCATCAACTTATGAAATATTTTCTTGTCAGATTTTCATCTTGGTGATGAAGAGTGAAATAAGGTAGTAGTGATGCAAAAGTTTCTAAAGCCACTTTATGATATAATTTGCACTTTCTTGAAAGCAAAGTGCAAAACTGCCAATTTGTACTTCCTTGGAGTATATAAATTTTATCGATTGCTAGATGTGACAAAAGAGCATGATAACTTCATGTCTGCTGTGGTGAAAGATAATGTAGCAAAGTTTGATCAGTATTGGTCAAAGTATAGCCCAGTTTTGGCTTGTGCAGCTATTCTTGATCCTCGTTACAAGCTCAACTTAATAAGCTATTGCTTTCGGAAGATCTACGGCGTTGATGCTACCCAACATATCAATGGAGTTGTTGCGTTGCTGCACAGATTGTTGGCGGAATATAAGCAGTCTTTTAGTCCATGTCCAGCTGCCAATTATATTGTTACACATGCTCCACAAGAACAAATATCAGAGTTAGATTGGTATTTGGGATCGCCCGCAATGGACCTAAACACTGATTTGGATATCTTGGAGTTTTGGAGTGGCATGTCTAAGTGCTACCCTGACCTTGCAAACTTGGCTCGTGATATCCTTGCCATTCCTGTCTCCACTGTTGCTTCTAAATCTGCATTTACCATGGGGGGGGGGGGAATTTGAATCGTAAGAGGAGTGCGGTCAGTCTATATTTACTTGAGATGCTGATCTGTCTCCATGACTGGACGTGTCCAAAGGACATAAATGGTATGGAGCTGCACCATATTAGCTTAATTATTCCTTCTTGATATGCTGCTTGTCAGCTTATGCAATAGTTATTTAGCATATAACATATTTATACTTCTGTTTAGATTCTTAGGAATTGCTGCAAATGTTATAGAAGAGCAAAGATTCCGGTAATTCTGATGAGATGAAGGTGCTCATAATGCTGCTGGTGATTCCAATGTCACACTGCTGCAACCCAAACATGTTCTTTTGTCTACTGCTGGTTGGTATTCAGTCTTTTAATTTTCGGTGGGCTGCATGACATAAACATTGTTTGCCTGCTGCTTGGTTGGCAAAATTGCATGCCTTGATGTTGGACCCGGAGGTACATGTTGCCTTGTTATCGTTGTACTAGAGTCTGCCTGTTATGTTACTTCTGTGTTAGATTGAATTTGGACTTAAATTCTCATGTTGGTATCTGTGTGACCATGTTGTTTAATGGGCATGATGATGCGGTGCCCCTTAACTGGTGTCTTTGAAACATGTTGAATTGTAACTTTGGCGTGGCTGTGGACACCTGTTGTCCTTTCTATTTTGACCACGGAAATGACTGAAAGAAATCATAGCAAACACTTGGTGGTAGCCAACTAGCTAGGCATAGAGCGGTTTATCCGTGGTCAGTCTGATCTTGGGCAGGTCATGGCCGTAGTTGCAGGGGAACGTACTGCAGGTAGCGCCGTCTTCCCTAGGCTCGTGCAGAGCTTCACTTCTGCCTTGTTGTTGTTGCACGGCTGTTGACCGGGGTTGTTTGCAGTAGATGCTGAAGTCTTCAGAGTGACCAAAAGAGATTGTGAGTTGGATGTCTCCTAGAGACGTTGTTGGAATGTGAGGGCTGATTCTGGACAGCACATGGTACCGTGAAGACGCCGGGACTGATCTCATCACCACCAGAGACTCTTTCAGCTGCTCAGCACTTGACACCACACATCGTTGCTGCGCTGCTCATAGATTTGTCACATTTGCGCTAGGACTACTATGCCAATTAAACTGATCGGGCCAACCGCCCGACCCCAACCCTTGCATCCACTCTATGGTTGGCTTGACAGTTGAGTGAACCCTGAACCTTAATATTGTACCGCATGTGCAAATTTCTCACTGAATTTTTGAAATCTTCTTTTTACAAAGATATCTCCTAGTGACTGTTCTGGATCCATTATGAAAATATTTTTTTTACTGTATAACTCATTCCATTTAAGATAGTATATTTTTGTAAATATTACTTGTTCAAGGTAAGAAAATTTGACTTAGAACAAATCTATAGGTTTATATTTGTGATAGGAGGAAGTAGGCCCTTGCGAGCAAATGCACATCACTATGCATTATGCAGAGAAGGATGCATTCAGGGCAGCCTTGTCAGGTCCAACTTGCTACGAGGGAAAAACATGCACTGACAACAAACAATTCCAAGGAAACATTTTAGTGCAAATTCAAAGAGGAGTTTAGGTTTTTTATTCGAGAACAATTTGAGTGCCATCTCTTCCATGACTGCTTATTGACATACATAAGGACCACCCGATCTACCAAAATACTAATCTCATGGTGAAATGCTTGATGGGATGAAGACTGCCATCATTCTCTCTTTGATGGCCACCTGATTTGTAGAAAAACAAGTTATACGGATTCATTTAAGAAATTCCCCTAAAAAATGCAATTTTATTTTTCAATGGGGTTGGATGATCTAGTTCTTAATATTATTGATTTACTTAACTGACGACAAAGTCGACACCAAATCTCTTGATTTGGCATAGGGGCTCATCATGTCCCTACGGTGAATCGATCTTCCTTTACATTTTTGTAACTCACTCTATCTTGTTTTTAGTATTTATCTAAAATAACTGATGAATTTTGAATTTTCCATAGTTTATTATGCAATTGCTTTACAAACATATGTAGTGTAGTAAAAAAAGAAATAAATGGAATTAACACCTTCATGCTTTACTATAAGTCTATAACTACAACTCAAGGAAGGTATCGTTATCTCAAGCAAGTTTCTGGACTTACCTAGTTTTTGGAAAGTTATAGACAAATGAAAGTACATACACAGGACAGGCAGTAGCACGCAGCACGTCATAATTGAACAATGATCAGCATGTGCAAACCTACACAGCTGACTTGGTTATCCTAATGTGATACTCGCATCACACATCATCATCATCATCATCATCGTAAAAGACTTGATGGACAAGAGGATCAAGTGATCCAAACAACAACACGTCAGGAGGCATTACATGCATGTAACTCACGAGACATAATTCTACTCATTTCGATATTCGTACAACCTGTTGGATGCAGAATAGACAACTATCTGGGCACACGTAGGTATCCGGACGATGGACGGGTCTCGCCGCCGAGAGCGATGCACCCCTCGCATGTGATCCTAGCATCCAACACCAGCAGCTCCAGGCTCACGGCCCGTTCCATGACGAGCCTCGCGAACCCCACGTCCTTCTTCCCAGCGCCGATGCGGAGCTCCTCCAGATGGTGGTGCCTGAACTCGGAGGCACCTCCCATTCCAGGTCATGGAGCTCCCTTTGGTCATCGGGCTCGAGCTCGCGGCATGCGTGGTTGTCGTAGACCTGCAGGGCGAGATCGACAAGCAAGATGCACGTGTCGTCTATAAGTTAAGGGTACATGGCTCGAAAAGGAATAGACGCTCTAGATGACAGTGTGCGTATCTGGATGTCGAGGAACTCAAGGAGAGGTGCAGCCTGGAGAAGGAACATTGTCCATGAGAGGTCGCCTTCCGGAAACACGTTCATCAGATGGAGCTCCTTTAGCTTGCAGCTGAACGCAGCTCCCAGAGTCCTCGGGTTCTCCGGCTGCACCCAAATCTGTCGAACAATCACCATCATCAATGTCAGACACAGCTTCACTAGCATCGACCAAAAGCCAATTAGCTAAGAAACATGCAGTTAATTAAGTCAATTACATACCTTGTCATTGCCAAAAGCCAAACAAAGGATCCGCAGGTGATTGGCGTTTTCCAGGAGCTCGCTCAAGGTGAAGCTCAGCTGCCATGTCTGAGCCTGGTTGTCGAGGGTTATTTCCTGGAGGGACGGAGCTGATCCGGGGCTAAATGTGACTGTGCAGGACGCGGAGGTCCATCCAGATCAGGTCGACCAGCCTCAGGGCCTGGATCAGATGAACCCTTTCAGCAGGAGGCCCTCCAGATGTAGCATCTTGAGCTGCGAGCGCGGCGCATCTATGGCGAGCACGGACGAGGGGTCGGCGAACCCACAGCCGTCGAGGCTGAGGCTCTCCAGAGCCGCGCACGTGTCGAGGAGCGTGCCGACGTCGGACGGAGAGCGGAAGCACAGGCTGTCCAGGCTGTACAGATGATCGCGCCGCCGACCAGGCGGCACGCGTCGCGGAGGTGGTCGAGTTTCGTCAGGTACAGCTTGAGTGTCAGGGTCCTGATCGCCCGCCGCTCCCGCCAGCCGCAGTGGGCGTGGCGAGGAATAACCGCAGGGCGCCGGTGAAGCTGCCGGTCGCTTGGCGCCGGACTTGGGCAGTGGTGCGTCCACGGTCCGCGGGGACGAAGGTCCGGACGCTGATCGTGAGATCGGAGAGCATCAGCGGCAGCATCCTCCAGCGCCTCGAGAGGACGCAGGTGCTGGCGAGCGAACGCACATCGCCGCGGAGCCTCTCCAGGACGAGGAGCAGGATGTGATCAGGCAGATTGCTGAGCCTGTTGTGGCCGTCACCGTCGCCGCCGCCACGCCCATCTTGCCGCGACGGCGACGTGACTGTGCCATCTGCCATGCAACTCAAGAGCGCACGCAATGAAAAAAACCGTACATCGTCTGCCCCTCCTGCGGGCTAGCTAACTAATTAGGCCTGTAAACTTTTTCGTTCAAATCCAATCGAACTCGAAGTCGACCAGCCAAGTCAATCCGATGCAGATTGCAACTCTGCAGCCACGTTTGTTCAGACTTGCAGCTGAATTGTCTGTTTGGTTGGTGGGATGGCTGGAGATGGAATGCAGCGGTTGCATTTTTACTGGTCGGGCAACGGTGGAACGGAGCTCGCCTCCCACGCGCGCGCAAGCACCGGTGCCCGTCACCGCCCGCCCCTCTCCCCTGTGCAGGTGACTGACCGCCCCTCTCCCCTCCCCTCTGCCGCGCGCCCCCCCCCTCCCCCCCGCGCCGGCGACCGGCGAGCGCGCGCCAGCCCCCCTCCCCGCGCGGCGCCCCCCCCCCTTCCGGCGGCGGCGGAAACCGCCCCCCCACCCCCCGGGCGCCGGATCTGCCGCCCCGCCCCGCCCCCCCGGGCACCGCCGGCGGCGCCCGCCCACTCCCCCACCCCCCGGGCGGCGCCGGATCTGCCGCCGCGCCCCCCCACCCCCAGCGGGCGCCGCCGGCGCCGGATCTGCCGCCCCGCCCGGCGCCTGGAGCCCCACCCCCCCACCGCCCCCCGCCGCCCCCCCGGGCGCCGCGGCGGCCTGGAGGCGCCACCCCCCCCCCCCCCCCCCCCCCGGGCGCCTGGCGTGGAGTGCGGATCCACCCGGACCCGGATCGATTTCTTCATTCCTGTAGGTAAGCAACCCTAGCACATGATTGGGCGGGCCGATCTCTCTGTTCACGGGAATCTTGTCCTCCGCGCCGCCGTGCCCCACGAATCCGAGTCGCGCGTGCTCGCCAGTCCAGCCGTTTGTTGTTGATTCGTTTGCGCGCGCGGTTTAGAGTGCCGATACGAGCTTATTTCTACTCCCATCATCAGAACGCAGACGAATTCGTTTGCGGAGGTTTAACTGAACCCTAACCATGTTTTTTTTCGTCAATGAATCCGTCTCTGACATGGCAACGCGGTCAAATTGTGAAATATGACGGGTTCTATTTCATTCGCTGTGTTGGGTGTACGTACTCAAGCAATTTTTGGAACCAAAGTCTGACTGCTGATATTATACCCCTTCTCTCTGTGGTCTGATGAACCACGCTTGCAGTGATTGAAGCAGGAGGCGCCAGGAGTTAACCGTAGATGAATGCCCCAGATCGCTATGAGCGCTTTGTCGTGCCCGAGGGCACCAAGAAGTGAGTCTTTCCCCAGACCTCTCACTTGGTTTCAATTGATCTTTGTTGGGTCCTTGGTATGGCTTCTTTAGTTGTTTGATACTCAGAAAGCAGTGAGATGCATGTTTCAGGCAATGCTACAACACATGCTTATGTCAGTAGTCATTTCTGCCTGTCCATGTAAAGTGATTCATTTGGCATAAACCGTAATGTTCTGAATGTTTGATGATAGAAGCAGTGAGTCGCATACTTTAGGCAATGCTACAGCGCTTGCTGATACCAGTAGCCATTTCCACTGGTCTATGTAAAGGGATTCATTTGGCACTGTAAACGTAAACTTCTGAATGTTTTATGTTTGTCTCTTGGTTCTCTTGCTCGCAGTCTATTAAAGCTAGGGGTTCAATTGGCTGTAGTTGCCCTTTGTCATTGCACAATTATCTGTAGGGTGTGGTTGTGGTACTGAGAACCATCTGTGCAGGGTGTCATACGAGAGGGATACAAAGATTGTGAATGCTGCATCCTTCACCATCGAGCGTGAGGACCACACCATTGGCAACATCGTTCGCATGTAAGTACAGTAATTCTTTTAGCATGTCTTGTCCTCTTCTTTATGTTTTATGATGCCCATATGGAGTGATATTCTGCAGGCAGCTGCACAGGGACCCAAATGTGCTCTTTGCTGGATATAAGCTCCCTCACCCTCTTCAGTACAAGATTATTGTTAGGGTATGATGCAAATTCTGTTTTTTTTTCTAATTCTTTTCTTCACTCAAGGTTTATTCAGCTTTATCTCTTATTTTTATTGTGTGGACAGATCCATACTACGAGCCAGTCTTCCCCGACACAGGCCTACACCCAGGCTATCAATGATCTAGACAAGGAGCTTGAGTACCTTAAGCAAGCTTTCGAGGTCTGTTTCTGATATGCTCACTCATGCTCTCAATTACTTTTGCAGTAATTTACTGTCGTGTCATGGAATAGTAAGGAACAAAATGAGAACGAACAGTTTAACTTGATCTCTACTATATAAAAGAAAGTGCCTCCTGCTTCTGCTGCTATACATTTGGATGCGAAATTCTTTGATACATTGATTATGAGATTTCAGATATGGTGTTGTTTAATCTGGCAAGCTTAATAAATATGAATGCACTCTCTTTTACCCCACCCAATTGAGATTGAAATGCTGAACTTGGAAGCCACCATGACATTGGATTCAGATGTGTTGATAGTTTACATGGTATAAATATCCACTTTCACCAAAAACTTGCTTGATATACTAAAGAAATAATTTGGGCCCATACATTCCTCGTATTTTGACTTCATACTCCTTACCCATGCTGTCCTCTTAACAATATGCTATCAAGAGCATCATGGAACCCATATATTTTTGCTTTATGATATAAAGAAGTGCCAAAAATTTTCTGAGATGACACATACTTATGCTGCGTGCTTTCATTCAATAAAATTTACATAGCATTCTACCTTCAAAATTTTTTTTGCAGCCTTAAGTCATTCTGGCATTCTTTGTCTTTTGGAAGGATTATCTCATTACCTTCCCTTCCCATGCTACTCATGTACAAGTTTTAAGTTGGTAATTGTAACACTAGGAAAAAGAATCTTTGCAGGTTTCACTATGCAAGTTTTTGTATTAGTTTTTTCCAGTTGCATGGCATGACATTTGGCAGTTGCATATAATATAGTCGAATTTTAGTTTCCCCTAATTCATGAACTCATGATGTATAGCAAGTCAGAGTGTGTGGGGAAAGTTTGTTTGAGAATACCCTTTTGTTAAGAGCAATTGATATGGGAGTAGAAAATTGTTGATTTGATATAAATTTGATGCACCTTTTGCCATTTTGAAGTATTTGGGAAGTTTTCATGTTATTTTTGAAGAATCATTTGCCTTTCTGTTTTCAAGATGTAGATGACTGAAGTAACACCAATGACATGTCCTAGCATGCATTTGCTTATCTGCGTTGAAGTACATGATTACACAAAGTCACAAACACATTAGGAAAAGTAGACCATAGGTGCATGCCTTATATGTTCTGTTTTTGATGCATCTTCTGCTAGGTACAAAGTGCTAAATAGCAGCCTTATACCTTGTAAAGAAACTTTTAAGTAACAGCCTATGGAAATTTGAACGTGTAGTTGAAAGTTGGGACTTTTGAACTTTGTTGTCACATTACTCTTCAGAATTTTGGCAAAGTATATTCCTGTTAATTAAACCTGAAGCTACTAGTAGGAGTTAACTAGATCTCTGTTTGTCTACCTGATGCTTGCTGATTACCTGGCATATTTTGTGTTGTGCATTTAATTGTTTGCCTTTGTACAAAACCATGTGGCAACTGATGCTAGGATTTAGCAAGGTCTGCTGTGTCATGCTAAAAATTACTGTATCAGCAATGTTCTCTGATTTGTGTCTTTAGAAGTTTAATTTGAAACTGCTTTTGGCAATGCATAATTCCTTTTGAAGACATCCGTGTCTCACTTTCAAGATGTTATGATACCTGTATGCTGCATCGGATCAGTACCTATATGGTACTGACGTTCTGAGTGTTGTGTTTCCAGGATGAGAAGACCAGGTACGAGGAAAGGGCGAAGCAGGGGTTCTAAATCCATGGTGCCGGAGACCTGACCTTAAAAACTCGGCGTGTTAGTTTTATCAGAGGCGCGAGTCGCCTTGAAAGTTGAAACAATCGCACAGGGATTGTGAGCATGATGTAAGACTGGCGTATGACTCGTAATGCTCAAGGATCTTGTAAGTTTGTAACATGATTCCAGACTGATCCCTGAACTACCAGTCAGTACTCAGTACCTTGTCTGCTGTTGAACCTGTGCCAAGAGTCCAGGGCAGGGCAGCGTGGTCAATCTGCCGTTCTCAATGTGAACCATCAGGCTTGTGCCAGTTTCATCTTAATGCTGCGTCATGGTAAATAAACGTGGTAAAGAATGGTAGCAGTACAGGTATTTCACAGGACAGCAACACAACAGTCTGGAACATTCCCAACGGTAGTATCTTCAGGTTCCACGCTCACATGTTTCTTCCTCTTGGTGAACGTTGTCACGTTGCTCAGCCCATCTGTCTCGTTGGAGCTCAGGAGGTTTCAGATCTGGACTGCGCCCCCTCTTCCCCCTCGATCCGGTCCGTCCGTTACCCATCCGACGGCTCCCGCGCCCGCACCGCGCGCGCCGCCGACCCCAACCCTACAGTCCCCACCCACCCCGCCACGCCGTCGCTGCATGTGGGCCAGCACAGAAAAAAGGCCCCTCAAGAAAACAAAAAAATTAAATAAAACCCTCCCCTTCTTTCCTTCTATTCCCCGCAACAAAACAACCCCCCAACCTCTCTCTATCTCTCCACTTGTTTTCTTGATCTCCGCCGCTTCCTCGCCTCTCCTCTCCCCCGCGTCTCTAGGGTTTCCACGCCGCCGGATTCGAAACCCGTGCTCCCGAGCAAGGTTGGTGAGCCTCCTCCTCCTCCCCTGCTAGCCCTCTCCGGTCCCCTAATCGGCGCGGCCGTACCGGGTGCTGTTGTTGCTGCCGCGTCGCGGTGGTGCTGCCGTCTTGCGAGGTCTCAGATTCGTAGGGTTTTAGGTGGGAGGAGCGGGGGTAGGTGGGGTAATTCGGGCTCGGTGCCTCGCGGGTTGTAATTGGGGCGGGGACGCTGCTGCTTCGAGGGGAATTCTAGGTTTAGCGCTCCGGTTGGATTTGTTTGGTTTGGTGAGTGTTTTGTGGTTGGATTTTGGCGAGCGTGTCGTTGCTTGCGTGTGGGACTTGTTATGATTCGTGTTTTGCGATCTTCAGCGCTGCAACCCGCTGAAGGTTTCTCGAAATTTTCTTAACCGCTTTTTTGGGGTGGGTCGTGTCCCTAGATTTGTTCTCGGTTTAGGGTGAGGCCTCGGGAGAGTAGTTGAATCTTTGAGCAGAATCTGTTCATGCTTGGTGCAGTTCTTTGGCGGTGTTGGTTGAGCCTCTGTTGGCCAACCATACAGATTCCTGTGCTTTTTTATTGGCTGGTTCTGCTTTTATGCTCATTTATTTTCTGCAGATCACTTTATTGTCCCCTTTAGCTAATTTGCTTTGCAATTACGTTTCAGTGACCAGCGGGGCAACTCCATCAAGTGACCTGTGCTAATTATGCGATCTTCATGGGCTGACTCAGTTGCGAACGCCGAGGAATCGGCGCCCGCGACTGGTGCTGCTAACGGATCCGTTGCTAATCACGGCAACCCACGCCCCACCCGCAGCTCCTACGTGCCTCCTCACCTTCGTGGCCGTCCGGCTGGTGCTGGTCTTGACGCCCAAGCAGGCTCTGTAGCACCAGCGCAAGGTGGCCCACTGCCCTCAGCTCCCGCACAGCCTTCTGGTCCAGCGGCTGCTGTCGGTGGCCCTCGCTGGGCTGGCATTGTTAATGGTGGTGGCAGTGGAAGTGTGGGTGCTCCTCGCCAGGGTTATGGCGGTGGGGGCCGTGGTGGTGGAGGCGGTGGCGGTGGGGGTGCCTGGAACTCCCGTCCTGGGGGTTGGGACCGCAGAGACCGTGAGCCGGATCCCTTTGCCAAAGCTGAGGCAGAAGAAGTTGACTTCGAGGGTGAGAACACTGGCATCAATTTTGATGCCTATGAAGACATCCCTGTTGAGACCAGCGGCCACGATGTACCCGCACCAGTCAACACATTCGCAGAGATTGATTTGGGTGATGCGCTGAATGAGAATATCCGGAGGTGCAAGTATGTGAAACCAACACCGGTGCAGCGTTACGCCATCCCAATCTCCATCGCTGGACGGGATCTTATGGCCTGTGCACAGACTGGGTCTGGAAAAACTGCAGCCTTCTGTTTCCCAATCATCAGTGGCATCTTGAAGTCAAGACCACCCCAGAGGCAGCGTAGTTCAAGGACTGCATGTCCTCTGGCTCTGATCTTATCTCCCACTCGTGAGCTTTCAGTCCAAGTATGTCAAACAATAATTGTTTAGTCAGTAGTCATGTAATGTAGATCTCGTTTTAAACTTTGGTTGGTTTTCTTGTGCCATTTGATGCCTTAGATCCATGAAGAAGCAAGGAAGTTTGCATATCAGACTGGTGTCAGAGTCGTGGTTGCATATGGAGGTGCACCGATAACAAATCAGGTACCTCTTTGTTCATGATGTGTTTGGCTGGTAATGGTTGTGGTTCCTTCCAGTTTAAATTCCCAATGCATTTATGTCTTCACTTTAGATTCTTAACAATACTATTTCCATGAACTTTAATGGTTACATTCGTGTTTTGCTGTAACAATGAAGTGGAATTTACATGGTCCTTACTTGCAAATATTGTAGTTGTCCTTAGTTGCAAATATTGTAGTTGTATTCTACTGCAAAGAAGGAAAAAGGCCTTGTCTCTCTCCATATTGTTGTTAAAGTCACATGGTTGTGCTGGTGTAGCAAAAATAGATATGAAGTTTTCTTCTGACTTAGTTTGCTAGTACCCTTGCCACACGGAGTACGTAGAGGTCTCTGGAAATGTAAGCAAACATGTCATAAGCCAAATTTAGGCAATGAATTTATTTAATAAACTACATCAATACTTCTGATTATCACATTAATGCAAATGAGAGTTTTTGTTAATCAAAGTTTTTTTGTGGGGGCTTGACAGAGACATGAAAAGCGATTATACAAGCTGTTACCAATTCATGCATCTTTAATGTTCTTATGAATCTGAATGCTGTAGCTGCTGGCTCCTTTTTTGTTCGTAGCACTTATGTGATGTGAAAATCATGTTTATTTATCATGTACTTTCCTATCTATTGTAGCTGAGGGAGTTAGAAAGAGGTGTTGAAATCCTGGTGGCAACTCCTGGACGCTTAATGGATCTGTTGGAGAGGGCTAGAGTCTCACTGCAAAACATTATGTATTTAGCTCTTGATGAAGCTGATCGAATGCTTGATATGGGTTTCGAGCCACAGATACGTAAAATTGTTGAGCAGATGGACATGCCTCCACGTGGCCAGAGGCAGACAATGTTGTTTAGTGCTACATTCCCAAAAGAGATACAGGTTTGTTTCTTTCCAGTTCCGCCTCCACCCTTTATATTACTCCACTATTGTCTATTTTTATAATTCTAGTTGTTCTGTACATGTAAGCAACCTGTGGGTTTGTAATGTCTACACTATATACGTGCATGTGTAACTGTTTATCTAATGGTAATGAGTTTCTTTTTTGCTCTCAACCAGTATTTAATAAAAAAAATTAAATGTAGGCGTGACAAACCATAGTATCTGTTTCCTTTTATGGTAGTGGTTTCCCAGCAAGGGTCTGACATTGTTTTTAGAGTTACGGATCTATGCTTGCGTTGCATTGCATAATTTCAGAGTTTCACAAATACGTAGGATTGCGTTGGAATTGGGTTTTTTTTTTTCCTAGGATGTACATATGCAAATATGTATGGACTGCCTGGAATTTAGTTATTTTGCAGGATGCATGTAGTGTTTGTTCCTATCCATTTCCTATGGAAACGCTTCGTAATGAAGCTCTAAAGCTTCTACGGATGTACCATTCATACTTTGTTCAAATCTCGTGTGTTTATAGTGCCATAACTTCTTTAGTACTATTCTGTATGTAGTGGTATTGCTTTCTCTTGGAAAAGCCCAGTTCAATTATTCACTGTGTTAGGCATGGATGGTTAACTATATGTGCGCCATTACATTTGGAGTAACCTGCATGGGAACAAATTCTGAAAGCTGGAGCACGGACTACCCCCATCAATTAATTCATTTAGATCACAGCTTGGTTAACTATGTCTTGCATGCCAAAGCTTTTTGAGGAGAGCTGATTTTACTGTCATTTCAGACTGTTTTTCTTTCTGAGATGACAGGATTAAATGATTAATTCATCACATGTTTGCTGCTATAAATACTCTGGCATACTGATTTTTTATTGTGCTGAAAATTTTGTATATTTGTTATGCAGAGGATGGCTGCGGATTTCCTTGCTGATTACATCTTTCTTGCTGTTGGGAGGGTTGGTTCAAGTACCGATTTGATTGTCCAGAGGGTGGAGTTTGTCCTAGATGCAGACAAACGTAGCTACCTCATGGACCTTCTTCATGCGCAAAAGGCTAATGGTACACATGGGAAGGTAATTGTGTTTTCTAGGATTTGTTGTTTCTTAGATTGAACCTGATTGATTTTAAGTTTTGAACACCTATTAAACTTAGTATAAGTAATTATTATAATTTGTATTTTGTTATTTCCAAACGTTTTTACAGTTCTGAGCTCATGATGCTTTGCTCCAATGTTTTTGTTTAATTTTTATGATGCAGCAAGCTCTTACTTTGGTCTTTGTGGAGACAAAGAGGGGGGCTGATGCTCTGGAGGACTGGCTGTATAGAAATGGTTTCCCTGCAACTAGCATTCATGGAGACAGGACACAACAGGTACAGATTTGACTTGCGTGCATGCTTTTCACCTGCTGGCAAAAAGTTATCATATAGTGCATAGATTTGTTATAATCATGTAGTACTTCCTCAATTTGAAAATACTAAGTGTATTTCATTTCGTGAGGACAAGACTTTAGTAGTACATAATTATAGTGACTTAAACTCAATATTATTAGTTTCGTATTACAAAATTCTACCAATCTATGATTGTGATTTAATATCACATGAATGGCATTTAATAGAGTCGTTGGTCAAAGCCTTGTCCTAATTCAAGCAGGAGTAGATAAGTTTAGAAGATATTATGGGCAGTTCATTGTAAAAATTGGATTTATAAAAATTGGATTTATAATTGTCACAATTATATCACGAGTGAACTCATCATGAGCAATTTGTTACTTCCGTTTTCGTTGCGACATCATTGTGCATCTGCTATATCTGCTAAATGAATGAAACTTGAAATCTGAGTATATGGTATGTTTGGCTGATGCTCTAAAGATTTGGAATTTTTTTCTGGGTTTTTGATACTTTAAAAGTTTCCATTGTTGTGTGCTTTTGAAATCTAAATTGAACTACTACTATCTGCTGAAGTGATACTAGTACAAAAGAACACGTCTTGGTGCTCTGCTTCTATTTGCCAATAAAATGAAAGTCTCACTTTCTTTGTTGCTCTGGGATGATATTGTACTGGCTTCCAGCACAGTTCATGAAAAGAAAGTTGGATATCTGAAGAAATAGATTCAATGTTCATCTTCATGAGCTACTGAAGTTTGATTGCATATGTTCCTATTTTCACTGTATTGTTTATTTTTAACCTGTAACTACTTCAGTGATGTGGCGATTATTAAATTCTACTATTGTAGGTTCCTTAATACCATGTTGACCATATATCGTACTGTTTGTTCATTGTGCAGGAAAGGGAGCATGCTCTCAGATCATTCAAGAGTGGAGCAACTCCCATTCTTGTGGCAACTGATGTCGCTGCTCGTGGTCTTGACATACCACATGTTGCTCATGTGATCAATTTTGACCTCCCAAATGATATAGATGACTATGTCCATCGTATTGGAAGGACTGGGCGTGCTGGCAAATCTGGCCTGGCGACTGCATTTTTCAATGAGAGCAACATTTCGCTGGCAAGGCAGTTGAGTGAGCTCATGCAAGAGGCCAACCAGGAGGTTCCTCAGTGGCTTGAGCGGTACGCTGCCCGTTCAGTCTACGGAGGTGGCGGCGGTGGTAGAAACCGCAGATCAGGTGGCGGTGCCAGATTTGGTGGCCGCGACTTCCGGCGAGACAGGGGCAGTGGTGGGTATAGCGGTGGCGGTGGCGCTTATGGTGGTGGCGGCGGCGGTGGATATGGGGGGTCATCGGGATATGGTGGTGGCTACGGAGGAGGCGGCGGCGGCGGCTACGGTGGTGGTCAGAGTACGAGCGCTTGGGACTGATCTTGATCCGTACTAAGCGTGAAGTTGAATATGAATCTGCAGTGATCAATTGGTTCCCTTGGGTTAAATGGATGCTTGGAAATGAAATTTGTATCTTGACTGGATGAGTATGGTGTTGGGAAACGTCCCCTTCGCCTAGTGTTCTGGTTTTAATCTTTTCGTTTATGTTGTACTAGGAATTGGCTTGTGTGTTCTTTTATTATCTGGATTGTTGGGCTCATATTCCCCGCGTGCTCCTGCTGTCTGTTTCTCTGCTGCTGTCTGTTTCTTCCCGATATGTTAGTTTTTGTTTACGATTTCAGTCTTATTCACGGGGTAATTCTGCTTTGATTGTTAATTGTTAATGTGTTCTTTGATCTCATGCAGACCTTTGGTGCTCCAGCATTTTTAATTGTGACTTAGTGTCTACGTGTTGCTATATTTTGGTTATATTTGTTCCCACTAATCTAGTAAGATTTTGCTGTTATCATTAGAAAGAAGATTAGGCAGCACTAAGATCCTAAAAGGATGCACCTAACTAGCTCTCATATTTGGAATATCTGGATTTAGGATCAAGTGTTATTGAGAAACAAATGCGATGCTGCCAAATGGAACCAAATGTGTGATGGCCATGGCCGTGACCAAATCACACAAATGACGTCCCTCATTTCCTACCTGATGATCTCCACTAGTTCCATTACGATCAACGTTTTACCAAATCACACAAATGACGTCCCTCATTTCCTAACTGATGATCTCCATTAGTTCCATTACGATCAACGTTTTGCCAAGATGCGGCCACACAACAGGCGCGCACGACGCGCTGCTCGAACCCGTCGCACACCTCGCTGCTGGCTGCAGCGGTCGCCTTGTTCTTCCTCACCGCGCGCGTCCACAGCATCCAGTAGTTTCGAGTGATGTGACACTCATGACGACACCTCACAGCGCGACGAAGAAGCTCGTGTGCTGGTGGTCTTGTGTGCGGCATGCACAAGCAGCTACCAACAATTTGATGAAACCAGTAGTATCCATGGCCGCCAGGATCTCTGCCTGGCAGGCTCATGACACATGCGCTGGGCAAATTCTTTCTTTCTTTTACCCTTCAAAGAAGTGAAAAAAAAACTTCAGTCACATTGCAGCATTTTCTATTTCAGAAGTTTGAACCATCGCTGATGTGTTGCTGGCAAAGCACCGATGGGATGGACTGAATCAATTGAAGCCTGAAGCATGAAGATTTGCAGTCTATGCAGCGAGCAATTTTGTGATCTGTCAGACCTGGACACCATCAGGCAATAGGGTTCATCAACCTGTCAGGGAATTCCTGAAGATATCAACCGAAAGGAAGTCCTGAAGATTTGGGATGGACTGTTAACCGAGCAACGAGCAATTTGGGGGTCTTTTAGACTTGGACATCATCAGACAGTAGAATTGGGCATCCTTTTTTAGTCCTCCTTTTGCCTTATCATCATATCAGTCACATAGCATCTACCAGCAGTGCTGTATTTTGGTTTTCAGAGGTTTGAACCGTCACCCATGCGTTGCAGGCTGGCACGGATGGAATGGACTGAATTAACTGATGCCTGAATATGAGGATTTGGAGTCTTTACCGGGAGCAATTTTGGGGCCCGTCAGAGTTGGACACCATCAGGCAGCAGAGTTCATCAACCTGTCGGGCAACTCCTGAAGATTTTCAGTATATGCTGCCAAACATCATTGCAGCAGGAATGCAGGAGAAGAAACACATTATGCGTAATATGGATCCCGAACTTATTCATCTATATTTTTTTGAGGGAGGATTATTCGTCTATATCACCAGCAACATAATGATTCGCACAAAATTAGGTACTAGATCATTCAATTTCACTTTTTTTCTTTCATTCCGTTTCTTTCATTCAATTTCACTTTTTTTTCTTTCATTCCGTTTCTTTCATTCCGGCTTACGACGAATTAAGTTAGCACTGCCTGCAAGCCTTGTTTTTTTGTTACTAATAGAGAATGTTAATTTTTGCTTGAAGTGTTTTTTTTTCCGAACACTCTAGTCAAGTACAAGGGCTATATCATGAATGTGAAACCCTGAAATTATTCTACCTGAAACTATGCTACGAGCTCTCAGATTAAAATCGTTTGAACACTCTGAATTTAATGAGGCTCTGTTGCCTCTCAGACTTGGGCATAATTTGCATCTTCAGAATTCAGGCACAAGTCCCTGCTGTTGGATAATGATCTCAGGCTAACTAGAAGCCCGAGTGTGACGGACACGCCCTGATTGGGGGTGCTCAACCGACGATTGGTTCAGCCCCCGTCGCGCAGCGCATATAAATGGACCGAGTGTGAGACCCTATGGACCAACATTCAATGGAGGAAATCCACTCTGGTCCCATGTTCATCAAGATCCGATCTACTGCGCGCTGACGGCGACGGGAAGAGCTGCACCACTGCTACAGCGCCATCGCCGCCACTACACCGACGTTGCTGCCGTCATGTCGACCTCAAGCTCGGCGAACTACGTACACCGGTGAAGCATCTACTACTGGTTCATTAGATATACGTGTTCTAGTTCTAGATCTAGTATTCAATCATGTTCATTCACGTTCTTGCTTATGTAAATCTCACACCTGCAGGTCTCCTTTGATCCCCATCTTGCATCAGCATTGCTGGCATTCAACATCCAATGGAGCAGAGAAATCACAGCAGTCGACATTGTTGCCTGATGCCATCAGTCCATCAGTTAGAGATGTTCAGATATGTGACTAATTCTACTCTCCTACCGGGCATCAAATGCAACCCAAGGGAGAGATGGAGGAGGGACTCACTTCGGAGTTCGGACCCTTCATCGCTCCTCTCTCCAGCGAGCCGCCATGAACATCGCCCGCCATTCGTGGCTCGCGAAGACGCCGAAAGGGAGCAGAACAACGGCATGGAGCCGCACTAGCAGCTGCATCGCCAGAGGACCTCCGTTCGTGAGAGTCGGCGGATGCAGCAGGAGGGCGCATGAGCTCGATGACGCTCGGCGGCGGCGAGGATCGACGACGGTAGCTGGCCCGAACTTTTACGAATAACCCCCTAATTTAGGTCCAGTATTACAAATAACCTCCTAGTTTGGATCATAATTAATAATCGCGATCTGATTTTATGCACATAACCCCCTTAATATTTTGCATAAAGGTCCTTACTATTTACAAATAGGCTTATTTCTTTAGGTAGCTGGTTCATCTGTGGTACCTCGTCGTCTCGGTCCACCGCCGCCAGTCACCGGCGTCCTTCCACCTTCCCAACCGGCCGAATAATCTCTCGCTCAAGATCTAGCTCCAGTTTCTCACTCTTCTCCTCAGAATCACGCGGCGGGAAGTGGAGGCAGCCACGGCGGAGACCGCGCGCCCTGCTGGACTTGCCGGAGGTCGAGGGACTTCCGGACGGCGCCGAGTCGACGGCCGACGTCTCGCCGGAGAAGGTCGGTCTGCTCAAGAAGGCGTTCTACGGCCTCTCCGCACCGTTCGCGCAACTCGTCGCGGAGGCCTGCGCCGGCGGCGACGAGGCCGCGGCCTTCTCGAGGAAGCCCGACTGGATCGTCCTCGACTTCGCGCCACGCATCCATCCTCCGGTGAGCAACAATCGCCACGCTATGGGAGGCGAAGAGAGGCCAGCTTGTGGAGTTGTTCGATCGGGTACATGGAGCGGCTGCGCAACTGCGACGAGCGCTCGGTTTACATTGCCGCGCGGCGGCGGCGGCGGCGGCGCCGGCTCTGGCGAGTGACAATGGCTTCGTTCGACCTCGGCCTCCTCCTCCGCCTCCTGCGTTGCGTGCAGCGGGTGGCGGGGGCACCTCCCTGTAGCGCGTCGCCTTGTCTTCCTCGCTGCGTGCGTCCAACTCCGTGTCCGCCTCCATGCTGTTCCGCGCTTCCAGGAGAGCCCTTTGACACTGCGGTGACCGCGTCCGCGGCCGGCGCGGCGGCACCTCCCTGCCGGCCGGTTAGTCACCTATCAAAATGGGCTGATTTCACGCCTTCACGGCACAAAGTAAATGGGTGGCATACAGGTGAACGAATGCATATGCTTGGGTTTCTTACAGTGAAGCAGGGATCATGGATCTGATAAAAAGAACTTGTTCCTAATTTTCAGGTTGCCAGAAACCTGAAAATGTGTTAGTGTTACAGCAAGCATATACGTAATGAAACACTAGTTCCAAATTTTCAGGTTGCCTTTCTGAGAATGTAGTGAAACTGATACTGTAATACTGAAAAGCAGTCCCATCTAGATCCTGAAGAAAACTGTTGCAAGAATGAATGTCCATATACCGAAGAAAGGGACGCTGTCAGCGAGAAAACATTGCATTCTCACTCCATAAAACTGAAGAAAACTACTACTGCAAGAATATTGTGTTCACTGTCCCAGCTGTGACATACCTGAAGAAAGATCCCAACCATGTGTGTTCTGAACTACTCGCATCAATCAGCTGAGTCTGCCATCTATTTGCTTACCTCCATGCAGCAACTAACAACTTGATGAAACCAGTCCACGGCCACCAGGATCTCTGACTTCAGGCAAATGACACAAGCGCTGGGCAATTCTTTTTATCCTTCACTGTATTACAGAGAAGCAGTGGATCATCGATCTAAATACTTCAGAAACTTCGTAGATAATAGAAGACCATGATCCAAATCCATGCTACATTTTTGTTGGAACGAAACATGGGGAAAGAAAACTTCAGCCATTGAAGCCTGAAGATGAAGATTTGGAGTTCTATACAACGAGCAATTTTGGGGTCTGTCTGACTTGGCATCATCAGACGACAGAGTTCATCGACCTGTCAGGCAACTCCTGAAGATTTCCAAGATGCTGTCGAGTATCATTGCAGCAGGAATGCAGAAGAACGGTCTGGAGACGACCAACGCACCAGCCAAGTACAGACAGCAGACAATCGGCTCATCACCAGCAAGATTTACAAGCTCGCTACTGCCACCGATGCTACTTGTGAGTACTACAGTTTCGTCTGGCAGAACCATGCTCCCCCTAAAGTCGAGTTCTTCGCGTGGCTCCTACTCCAAGAACGGATTCAGTGCAAAGCCAACGTGAAGAAGAATGTGCTGGAATCCGACACTTGCAATCTTTGCGGCCGATCGGCGGAAACTGCAGACCACATCATCTCCCAGTGCCCCTTCTCGCAGCGCTTCTGGATTCACTTAGGATGGAACCCGACTGCCATCCCGTCAGTTAACTGGCTATGGGAAGTTCAGGACCTCAGGGGCAAGGAGAAGCCCCGGCGCGATCTCTGCCTACTATGTTCCTCCTCTGCTATTGGCATCTTTGGAATCACCGACATGGAGTGGTTTTCCGAAACCAAACTCAGAACCTTCGCCACCTCCTGCTTGAGTGTCACGCTGCAGCACAGCTATGGCGATGGCGCTTGCCTCTCCAGCAACGTAGTGTCATCGACTACTGGAGCAACTCTTCCTCATGTAATAGAACCTGCAAGTGTTTTGTTTCGTTCCCACCCCTGCAGTCTTACAAACGGCATGTAACCACACAAACTTTCCGTCACCGGCTTGCCGGCATCTATGGAAGTTGATTCAGGAGGGGACAATTTCGTCTCCTCCCCCCCCCCCCCCCCCCCCCCCCCCCGGGTTGGTTCCCTCAAAAAAGAAAAAAAAGGAATGCAGAAGAAACACAAAAAGATTCACACAAAAGTACTAGATCAATCTTGAAATCAATCCCAGTTTCACACAAAAAGAAATGTGCCACGTGGCCAAGTGGATGAATGTTAAAGCCTGAAAGTATTCTACCTGAAACAATGGTATTAGTTCAGATAAAAATCTTGAGAAATGAGAACACTCTGACTTCAGACTGCAGGGTTCAGTCTGTCAGGTAAAACAATAAATCCCAGTAGATCTCCTTTGGTGCTCGATCACATCTTGCATCGCATCGGCATTGCTGACATTCAAGTATTCAACATTCAATGGAGCAGAAAAAATCAGAAGCAGCCGACATTGTTGCCAGCTTGCTATCAGTCCGTCATTTAGAGACCTGTAGCTAGTTCTACCGGGCATCAAATGCACTGCCAAGGGAGAGTCGAAGGAGAGGCTCACTTCGCGCCCTGCACCGCTCCGCTCTGCGGCGAGCCGCCATGAGCATCGCCCGCCATCTGTGGCTCGCGAGAACGCCGGAAGGCGGCTACTTACCAATGGAGCCGAAGAACGGCAAGGAGACGCAGGATAAACTGCATCGCCGGAGGATCTCCGGTCGTGCAAGGGGGCGGCTGCTGCAGGGGTGCGGGAGCTGACGACGCTCGCCTAGTCGCCTGGGACGCACGGCGGTGGGATGGACGAGGACGACAGCTACCATTTTCGCCAGGGTGACATTTTACGAATAGCCCCCTGTTTTAGATCGTGACTATTGCGATGTAATATTTTACAAAACACCCCCTAAGTTGGATCGTGATCAATAGTCACGATCCGATATTTTACAAAAAGCCCTCGGCGAAAAAATTCAAATTATTCCCCTCAAGCATAGCCAAAGTCCACATAATCCCCTAAACTATATTTTGTTTATTTTACCCCTAAACTATGCCATTTGGTTTAATTTAACCTCTAATATAATTTTTCTTTTTTATTTCTCCATACACAAGTGTGGTATTAGGTTCAAATTTGGCGAGATGATAGTAGACATCATAACCTAAGTTAGAAAAATATAACATAATTCTTTTATCATTGTTTTGATAGGCTAAGATGTTTAATAATAAATCAATCCTTTTGTATCTCAAGATTATACGAAAAATAATGACGAAAAATTCATAATATAGTTTTTGACATACGTTGTGATGTCCACTACAACCATTCAAAATTTTAAATTGAAACTCAACTTGTGTATGGAGAAAAAAACCGACAAACGATAATAAAGGGTAAAGTGAACCAAATGGCATAGTTTAGGGGGTAAATTGAATATAAAAATAATTTAGAAGGTTATGTGCACTCTTGAGGGGAGTTATTTGGACTTTTTCCTTTTTACGGCCGGCACTTGTTCAGCAGGCCCCGCCTAACGCCGCGGCGGATGTCAATTGGAACCAACGGAAAGGATGAAGGGTACAGGACCTCTCTGTTGTGATTAGATCAGAGTCTTAGCTCGATCAAAGTATCGCAGTACGCATAGCAATAAGACTGTTCGATTAAAATAACTATGCCTGGACAAGCACCAACTGATGGCACTACAAATCAGACATGCGATCCCAAAACAAGATTAAGGCACGGTTGGAAATGATTCGTGTTTAATGTGAGGGATGGGTAAGTACGGTGATAAAACACCACCACCGCAAACTCTATTATTTTAAGTAGTAGAGATAATTCACATAGCTAAGAATGTTGTGTTGTAGAGAGGAAGCCGGAGAATTCAATGTATCGAGAGCGCCGATAGAAAGCTCTTGATTACAGGAAGTCAATATGAAGACAAGTTTCGAAAAGAGGAGAAGAGCTGTTTGTTTGCTCTAGTTGCTGAGCTTATGGGAATGATTTGAAGCATACAAGAACATGGCTTGGTGCATGCTCCGACGTGTTAACTGCACACGACAGTACAACCCAACAATGCTCAGCATGATTTTTTTGATTTCCTCCAATATTTCAGCGTTCCCCTGCACTGTATAGATTCCTGCAAGAGGAACACAAGTTACTCTTAATACTACCCATGGAACATTTGAATGGCATCCCAGGCATGAGAGTATATATGATAGTCTTGGTACATTTATCTAACCATATAACAGTTGCTGCAAGTCATCCCATAAACTGTTCATGCCTCATTCGTCTATCGTGAGTGCACTCATGTGTTGTGGATGCATTCAGCTACACAAGTGAAAGCTCGCCAATGTTTCAATAGCTCACTTGCTAGCTGCTTCAAAGAGAACACACGTCACTCTATATCTCTGGTTACATTTTGTCTGGCATCCAAGCCATGTGTGTGTGTGTAACAATCTTGTAAGCATACAACTGTTTGTACAACATTCAAGTATCATGAGTGCATTCCGGTTAAGCTCGACCTTTTCACAACGCATCAGTTAAACACCTGTAATTTGTTGTTGGATTCATTCAACTGTAATCATGCTACTGTTGCTTCAAGGCATCCTTCCCACTCATTCGTGTATCCTGTGACCGAGTACACCGCACAATCATATTCTCAGTATCACGCCGCGAGGAGCGGATCCACGTGGGTGATTCAACAACATCAATGCGCAGCCACGGCGGCGAATCCCTCCACCATGACGCGCTTGTCGGTTGTCCGGCTACCGATGATGAGCAGAAACCGCCGCGCCCGTCCGCCATTGCCAGCTGCAGAGTAGGCGGAGAGGGCAACTATATGTTCTAGCTCGAATCAACTACAACAACAACTTCGATCTCGGCTGCTCTCTGTATAACGGAAGAGGGATGACGACTGAATGAGACAAAATTGCATGAACAAAATTTGTCAGATCTTATATGATGAATGTGAACCCTCTTAAAAAAAAGAAATATGCATAAGAGAATCAAAATTCTAAAGGTGCATAAGAGAATCAAATTTCTAAAGGAAGCAGCATGTCCACTCCGCATCATATATAAGCTCTTGTCGACAAAGACTACAACAGGAAAACTTATTGTGAAGGATGGGAGCGGATAGAAACATTAGAAACCATTGGCATTCTCACCATATAGCTCGCCGAGTTACCTGCAATAGATGAGTAAGCCACACGACTCAAAGCTCAGAATGATATTTTGGTTACCACCAATAGCCCAATACTTCAGAGTTCCCTCCCAAAATATACAACTCCTTTACACCTAAACATAGAGACACAAGTTGCCCAAACTATTGCAACATTTTTTTTTAATGCATGCCATCCAAGTCATGGGAGTATATATATAACAATATACAGTCTTGGGTGTTGTTCTGGCTTGTAAGCATCCAACCGTCGAGGCAAGTCATCCAACAATTGTTCATGCATCATTCGTCTACCATGAGTTGGTTTGACGAGGCACCAGTGTTCTGTTTAACTGGTACTAACGTCTTGTGACCTGAAGGAAACGAAGGAGGTGCTGTAGTGCTGAACTGATAGCACCATACATGATAAAGAAGCGAGCCTCTTCCTTTTTCTGCCGCCCTGAAATGAAGAGATCTATCATATCATCGTCTGAACAGGACTAGACATTTATAATTTATTCAGGAGTTTGGCGACATCAAAATGCAAAACAGTGGCATTTCTTCTTCAGAGCGTTGCTGACAACCATCAAGGGAACGGAACTGTATGACTGAACTCTGAAGATCAGATGGAGGATGATGTTTCATGCTCGGGCACGGAGAAATTATATTTCACAATTAAAATAAAATAACCAATTCTTCAGTTTCCCAGATCCCAAACAGATTTGACGAAACATTGTTCAGACTTCAGACACGTTCACAAGCAACACTTCAGACCTCTCATTTGTAACGCTGCAGGTACTCGACCAGCTCATCGGCGTATCGCTCCTGCCTCACCCTGTCCCCCACAACCTTCTGCAGCTCCCTTGCATTGCGCGCGAGCTCCACGCCTTCCTCCTCCGCCATCACCCGCCGCACCGCCGCCGCGACGTCGTCCCCGCGGAACGACCCGTCGTCCTCGTTCCTGGGCACCTCGACGCCGACGCCGCGCGCCGCCATGGCCCGCGCGATGAGGCCCTGGTCGGCGACGAACGGCAGCATCACGAGGGGGAGCCCGAACCGGAATATGCTCTCGACGGTGGAGCCCCAGCCGCAGTGCGTCAGGAACGCGCCCACCGCAGCGTGCGCGAGCACGCGCACCTGCGGCACCCACCCCGTGCGCACGACGCCGCGCCCCGCGACACGGCGGTCGAACCCGTCCGGGAGGAGCTCGCCGGAGTGGCCGACGGGGCGCCGGAGCGCCCAGAGGAACCGTGCGCTGGAGAGCTCCAGCCCGAGCGCGAGCTCCCGCACGTGGTCCGCCGTCACGGGCGCCTCGCTCCCGAGCGCCACGTAGATGACCGACCCCCGGGGCTGCTCGTCCAGCCACCGCACGACGTCCGAGAACGATCGGTCGCCGCCCGGGGCGTCGTCGTCGCTGCCGACGAGCTCGTCGGGCAGGAGGAGGCCGGAGGGGACGACCGGCCTGGCGTAGAGCTTGGTGAGGAGCGGGAACAGCCGGGGCTCGGCCTCGGGGCAGCTGCGGAGGACGATGAGGCGGCAGCAGGGGCGCTGCATGTCCCAGAAGCGGTCCATGTCGGACACGCCGGAGTCGTTCGGCCGGAACAAGGGGGCGATGGCCCGGGCCTCGTGGCGGCGGTGCGCGATGGTGGAGGGGAAGTCGATCCACGGCGGCGGGACCATGTAGTCCTCCGCCGTGCTCCGCGGGTGCGCCTCGTTCCCCTCCCGCGATCCCAGGAAGGCAAGGATCGCCGCCGGAAAGATGACGAAGACGGCGCATGGGATCTGCCAGCAGACAAGTAAATAAATGAAGTAGAAACAAAAATGTTCTCTCCTTCTCCTGACAGAGGAACATCACTTGAGAATCTTTTCAAGAACTTCCTCTCAGATTCGATGTAATAGTAAATGTTAACGGTTAATTTTATCATTTGGATCTCCCTAGCTATCCAATATGAACAAGTGTGCATGTCTCGTAAAGCCGAGAATTCTTGTCGGAACGCATCAGAGACTGAGAGTATTGTCGTATCATCGTATGGGCGTCCCATCCCACCTGTTGCTGACGGCGAACAAGTGGCTAGACCGCTAGAAACAAGCGAATGCACTACGCTATCGCTCACCTCGTGTTCCTCGGCGACTGGCCAGATCCAGTTCTGTGCGAAGTCGTGGACGATGAAGTCGGGCTTCCTCGAGAACCCCGCGGTGGCGTCGCCATTGGCAACGAGGTCGGCGAACGGCGCGGCGAGGCCGTCGAAGGCCTTCTTGAGCAGGCCGACCTGCTCGGGCGGGACGTCGGCGGTGGACTCGGCGCCGCGGGGCAGGCCCTCGACGCCTGGCAGCTCCAGCGCGGCGACGCGGAGGCGCGCGGACAGCTCCGGCGGGACGGCGCCCAGCCTGGCGGCGTTCCGCGGCGTGGACACGAAGGTGACGGCGTGGCCGCGCCGCGCCAGACGCTTGGAGAGCTCCAGGAACGGGATCATGTGCCCGAACGCCAGCCACGGGAACACCACCACGTGGAGAGGGGAAGGAGAGGCGGCCGCTCCTCCATGCTTGGTCCCTGCTGTTACCATGGCCGGTTCTTGCTTCTTGGGCGGCGAGCTGGACACTGTTTGCAGTGAAATGCACAGTGGAGTGCAGGACACTGTACACACACACGAACAAGTTGTTCATTTTTTTGTTTTTAACGAAAAAGATGTTCATGTATTTTGTATACATTTAATAAAATGTAAGATAATATTTATATATGTCTTATTATTTTGACCGTCTGCAACCAATCCGATCGGTATAGATGTGGATGTGATTTGTTCTCATCATTATTTATGAGGTACTCCTACTCTAGACTATAGTTGAGATTTCTCCTACCAATTGCCACGTTTTTGAATCATGTCTAGTCGCACTCATCTTGAGATAGTGAGATGTGTTAGTATGATTTTAGCATTTGTAGTTTTCATGAGGGGTCTACTTTTTGTCATCAAATCTGATCTTTTACTTTTTCAACGTAAGATCACTATCTCAAACTCTTCAATCAAACCTTCTAAACCTAACAAGGCAACATCACCACAGACAGCGATGGTTCTCCATGTCACTTGTATGTGTATCAGCTCGAAGCCTCTGATGCAAGTTGGAAAAGTAGCGGAGTCCAAAAGATTGAGTTTTTCTTGAAACTATAACGAGCTGGACACTGTTTGCAATGAAATGCACAGTGGGAGTGCAGGACACTGTGTATACACACACACACGAGCAAGTCGTTCTTTTTTTTTGCGAAAAAGGTGTCATGTATGTTTTATATATAATAAAATGTAAGACGATAATACTCATATATATTTTATTGTTTTATTATTTTTTTAGAGAAAAGATCGAAGTCCCAGCCTCTGCTTGAAGGTATGCAGGTCGAGGTTCGACCCCGGCAGGCTGGCTCCCAGCTCTGGAGCCAACCACCGAGCTGCAAGCTTGTCTACATATATCTTATTATTTTGACCGTATGCAACCAACCCAATCAGTGTAGATGATGTGGATGTGATTTGCTTTCATCATATCTGTAGGGTACTCCCACTCTAGTCTGTAGTTGAGATGTCTCATGCCAGTTGTCATTTTTATTTTGTCATGTTTTGAATCATATTTGGTCACACTCGTCCTTAGATGGTGAGATATGTTCGTATAATTTCAGCATTTCTAGTTTTCATGAGGGGTCTACTTTTTGTCATCAAGTCTGTTCTTTTAATTTTTCAATGTATGGTCATTATCTCGAACTCTTTAATCAAACCATCTAAACCCAACAATCATCGGTAGGGATACAAGTTATATTTATTTTGGGTCACTGGATTGATAAAAAATTTGATAAAATAAAATAGAATGGTATTATGCTTAATTAATTTAGGAGAAGAGATAAATTAGGATGGCTTATTTACTTGATCCATAAAACCTTGAGACAGCGACGGTTCTCCTCGTCACGTGTACGTGTATCAGCTCGATTGCTCGAAGCTGTAGGTGCCACGTCAAGCTCAGTTCAGAAACTCCTTTTTTATATATATAGCTCCAGCCTCGAGGTTTAAATTGGACCGTTCAGGGATCAAGTTGGAAAATTAAAGGAGTTCGAAAGATCAAATTTCTCTTGAAACTAATGATTAAAATCATGGCGAAATGACAGGTGATCTAGAAGTCGTTTAAGTTGCAAATACCCTGCTAAAATATCACTAGAATTTATGCCCCCACTATACTCGATACAAGACGCTAGTTTGGATAGGAGGGAACAGAGAAGCGTTCAAACGCCATTTAGACCCTTACAATTATTTTCATAAATTAGACCAAAACAGGTCTTGTAGGTGCTAATTCGCATTTAGACCCTCCCCATCTCCTTGTAGCAGCTTACATGGATCACTAGAAATCATATTGCCGTATAAGGTTTTTTTCAAGAATTACCTGGGGGTGGAACTTGGCAATCCGATTTGCTAATCTGTTAATAGCATGTTCAATACAAAATTGCAGGTGCTTCCAGTGTTCCTGCAAGGCGTGCCTAAGGCATGCGAGCTCACTCATCTAAAGAGCCGTCAAGCTGACGTGAAGCAGGAACCAAATTGTACAATGAAGAGAATGCGCAAGATATCAGAGGGCAAAACTTCGCTTTGAATATTATTACATATACTATTCAGATTTCAGTCCATACATAAAGAAATTGTACAGATCCAAATCAACCAAAAAGTGTTTTGACGTATACTAGGGACTGCCAGGAAGAACTTCGGTGCAACAAAAGATGGATCCAACAGGAAACCAAGCTTACATATACTAGAATTAATTGAATTCCCTCAAAGAGCTTTCGGTAGTATGAAAGCCGAAACAAGAAGAGTCAAAGAAAAACTCTAATGCTCATGTTTTAGCCATTAGCAACAATCTCGTGGATCTTGTCACTGATCTCTGGATCGTCTGACCTGACCGCTAGCTTCATGGCCACCTCCTTCGAAGAAGTGATACCAAATGACAGCCTCACCAAGACTTTCACGTTACCGATAAATACGCCAGAGAGCAGACAAGTGTGTGACCTTGAATTGCTTGGGACAGCGTCAGTACCCTACAAATCAAAAGGCAAATGGTATCGTCAGGTTAAGGTGACAAGTAATGCTAAATACTGCATTGGGTATAAATCACAGCGATAATCAGCAGGAAAGGAACTGGAAATCATGGTAATAAATAGCTCAAGGGGAGAGCATGTCTTTCAGTTGTTTTGGGTTATTTTGAACTATCAATTCAGTCAGAAATTATTGGAAGCTATAATGTTATCAAATTTTTCTCTCTGCATAAGGCCATGGGCAAAATTATTACAAGTCAGCTTATTATTATATGGCCATGGGCAAAAAGAATGATAACAGAAAGACTAACCTCACAAGGCTGCATGCCAAGGATGCTTATAACAGCACTTACAGCCTCAGCCAAGCCCTCCCTCACTCCAAGTCCATACTCATCGACCCGCTCGCTCTCTGGATCCATGCTTTCCCAGGCATTTCGGAAGTTGGATACTCCAACCTTCAACATATAATCAGCAGAAACAATTTCAAGATCTTCAAGCTGGTACTCGTCTTCAACACCATCATCCTCAGCTTCACCTGTGGATGGATCAACCTGAAACACAACAAAATGAGTCACAACCCATAAGCTATTATTTCCCAAATGAAATTGGAAATGACTAGCATTTAAAAAAAATTCTCTGCCTAGATTCAAGTGAGTATGTATGTCATATGATTTTATTTAGAACTATTTCAAATGTTTTCCCATGTATTTGCAAATCTATATCCCAGTTTAGTGCATTAGCCAAGAACACCTGAGTACCAAATTAACAGTTTAATTGCAAACTCTGTGCTAGGCAGAAGCTAAATCCACTTGTATGAGTAGCAAAAGAAAAAAAACAAAAGGCAAGCAAAGCAGAAGTATTCTGAGTTCAAACATTATATAGGTAGGACAAACACCAAAATCTTGTGTTTGATCAAATTACAGCCAATAAGGTCGGTATGAGATGATTATTGGCAGAACTAGCTAGGGACCTGGCTGGAGAACCAGATTAGTTCTGCAAGTAACCAGGTTTGATGAATCTGGTTCAGCCTTTTTCCTAGGAATAACCTGGTTGAGGTAATTCCAGTGAAAAAAACAGGTATGAACCCAAAACTAAAGGGCTTTATAGTATAAGATCACCAGCTAAATTTAAGCGCTATTTCCTGAAGCAGGCCAGGTGTCAAAAATGTCATCAGGGACACTAAACCTCAAATCAAGATGCTTAGAGAAGGGTATAAAAGACAACATAACGAAAGCCACAAAGGTCTGTCCAGTATATTGAGAAGAGTATAAGACACAAACCTCCTTAACAATGAATTTTAGTATATTCGAGAACTTGCCGGTGGCAATGACACCTTCTGGCTTCTCAAAAGCCACAAAGGTCTGCCCAGGGGAATCATAAGGTAATGATTCTAAAGGCTTCGAGGCAACTTCTAAAAATTCATCAGCCTCTGAAGCATCAACAAAAACAACCACCTGCGAAATTGAGGAGTTAAGAAAGGCACTTAATCATAAAAACACATGATATGGAATTACATATGAAAGAAGTGACATACCTGTTCAAGTAACTGTTCAGGAATTGTATTGGTACAGTTGTATTGGAGCACAACATGCCCATCATAAATATGCTTCACAACATTAACTGAATATTCAGTCTCAGCTTCAGTCAATTCTACAGGTGCTGATGACTGGAAGAGAGAATAAAAGGTTACAGCACATGAATTGTGATTCAGCCAGTGCATATGCTTGCCTTCCATATAAGCAAAAGTAATCCAGACAAACCTTAAATAGCTTTCCAAAATCAGCGAATTCAGGAATGGATGAAAGAAGCTTCTCATACGATGCATCAACAGTTGAAACTGGGCCACTGACAGCAGATGCTGGACCAGTTGGTTTCTTGCCTGTAGACTTTTTCTCAGCAAGTGGTTGTGATTTTGTCTCCTTTGGAACAGATGAAATATCAAAAGGTGCATCCGAAGGTTCCTGTAAACAAGTTACCATAGCATAAGGTGCCAGGGAGATAGAACAAAATTTATATTTAAGTGACCTAAGACATACATAATTCCGCAGGCTTGTCTGCAAGTTTACTAGTGGAACATCAAGTGAACCAAAGAGAAACTCGTTGACATCCTTCTCAGTCTCACCAACTGTAGCTTCCCCACCTAACAATTTGAGGTAAAGGGTTGCTCTATCACGCACCTAGAAAGATAAAAATAGCATATCAAATGTCAGCAAAGAAAACATTCCTATCTAGGAAATAAGAATCTAACAAGGCCATTTATCTAAACATAACTTCCGTTTTACAATTTAGACTTAAACAAAGTTGCCAATGATGTCGGAAACAGTAAATGAGGAAGGCGCACAGTGGAAAAGGTCACTGAATTATACAAAACAGCATATAAGTTTTTCATGGGTGAAATTTTGCACTAACCTCATCATCACCATCAAACAGGCAACGTCTCAGCAGCACGAATATGCGAGGCTGTATAAAAAGAATGTAAGTGCAGCAGAGATTTGATGGAGCAGAAACATATTGTAGAGCATGAAAAACTATGTAAGTACCTTGAGTGAGTCAACCAATGCGCCAAACTTTGCCAATGTGCTGACTGCACTAGCTCGAACTGTAGCATTTTCAAGTATCACCCTATTGTATATATATCGTATGTATTTACTGGGATCTGATGTTTTTGGGCCTTCATTTCCCAAAAAGTGAAGTATCTGTCACAAGATTTAAAAGAAACACAATTTGATTATAACATAAAAAACTACCATGTAGCTCAGGGTATGCTAGTACATCATTTCTACACTCCACTTTAAAGGGGAAAGGGAAATAACTATCCACAAGCACAACATAAAATATATAGCAATATACAGAGATGGCCCACTTATGTAGTTTATGAACAAATATTTTGCCAGTCCATAATCAATCTCAGTGTAAATATAGGAAAATACAAAATGCGTTCAGTTACAGTTTTCAATCCAATTAGGTTATTATATCTACAGAAAAAGAAAACAACCATCTCTAGACAGCAGAAAACTTATAATTAGAGATATAATGTATGTTCAGCAATTGCGGTTTTCAAATTGATTAGCCTATTATGTATACAGAAGCAAAAAAAAACATCTCTACACAGCAGAAGGTACATATCTAGACAAGGAAATTAAGTCAATATCTTACTGCTATTTTCCAGATTTCATGCCTACAGAATGATTAATAGATGATTACCTGAGTGGATAAATAGGTGAATTCACAGTCTTCTATGAATTCACATAAGTGAAATAAACCACTTTCTTTTGCATCAGGAATATCTCTAATGAGTATAATAATTGAATCAACTATGGCTTTCTTGTACTCAAATCCACCCTCTTCTCGTAGAATATTACTCAAGAAGTTCATGCTGGACAAAATATATGAAAGTTGCTCAGATGAAAAAGGTAGTTTAGGAATAGTACAAGAAAACATACTACTATACATACAGTGAGCGATATTTCAGAGGGAATTTCAAGCACAGGGATCTTATTGCTTCGACAACAACGATCTTGAATTCATCAGCAATGTCTGACATAAAGTTGGTCATCTGTTTCATTAAACGATCAACACTTGACTCGTTGCCAGTCTTCAACAATGTTGTAATCGCAAGGGTTGCAATGCTCCTGTTCTGATCAGAGATTAAGCTCTCCATGTCTATGTTACAATTTGTGACAGCCAAAGGATGAGTTGATGCAACCTGTGCAATTATTAACACAAGCACTCAGTAAAAATAATGGAATACGATTATGACAAAAAAAAAACCTACAAGAACCCAAAGTCGTACTATCAATAAGCAAGTTAATGCCAGATAAATTTTCCATGACAGATCAGTCACACAGGAAAAGATATCCTAGTTTTAACAAAATTATGGAAATATATATGGTTACCAAACAAACAAAAAGGGAAAAGATAAGTGACCGTTACACTCTTATCATATGTTGCTACTCTCATCATCTGTTGCTTTCTATGGTAATAGGAAGAAATAAATGCAGTTTCAGAACTTTTTACAAAAAAAAAAAAGATGTGGAGGCATCATAAAAGAATGTAATTCTGTAATTTCTGAATCTTGCACCCAAAAATGGCACCAATTCAGTTAATAACCAAAACTCCAAAAGATATGTCTTTGTCCTACCCAATGGTCAACTATTATGGATCACAATGTATAAACAATCATAGAACCAAGAATTCAATGAAAGAGTTGTTGAGGCACAAAGCATTGACTTGATTGAACAATCAAGGAGTTGATAGATTGACAGTCCTATCTTCCAGCTATATTATATGGCTACTGGGAGAATTTAAAGCAAGCACAAACTGAATGTTGTGGTAAACAGATTATCCAAGATTATTAACTTTAAACATTCAAGCTTTGGACCTTTTTAGGAAGTCTATTCATGTAAATGCAAAGTCCTTCTCAAGCCAAGATAAATATTAATACAGAACAGATGAAAATATGAATATTGCTGTATTATTGGATTTCGGAGATGAAAAGGAAACCCAGAAATCTGAAAACCATAGATTCTGTATTGGCAGCTACTACACGATCAAAAGTTCAACTTAAATGAGATGACCATAATATCAAGAATAGTTATATCAAAATAAGAAGACTAACCTTATTAAGTGTGCGAACAGCTGCAAATCTGAGAACAGGTTTAGATGAACTTAAGAATAACTGCAGCACAGTTATTGCAGGTGTGAGCTCGCGGCTTGTGACACCATTCAGTTCAGTTATTGCTCTTGCAGCCTCAAGTATGACCATCTCTGCTTTGTTCCTGAGACAGGACTCAAGGAAATCAAAGAAAGGACGATCTCCACCTTGGTTTACGCCAGACTCTCTAATCACCTGTGGATGGCACATATTTCAGATATCTATGGTCTATCTATATAAATCTTGCAGAATTAGAAGACATACCTGGCTAGTGTACCGAATAAGCAGGCACTGGGCCAAAGGTGAGCGAACTGAACCCCTGGTCAAACTAGTAACAAGCTTGCTGACAGCCAATCGGTCATTTTGTCTAATCTGAAATGTCAAGTAGATGATGTTATAACTTATATGTGGCTTGACTTCATCGTGAATAACATAATGCTCCTTATTATTGCCCATAAAGTAGCAAATAAACTAGGGCTGGATAGTTAAGATTTGCCAATTGTTTGATTCATTTGACTATTTGGTGATATTATGGAGATGCCCATCCTACTTAAGAGAAGCACAAAATGTTGAACTCACTTGGTGAAGAAGAGCAAGGGCATGAAACTGCACAAGAGCAGCTCTTGACTGCACAGCCTCCTGAACTTCATTGCTCCATCTTTTCACAACTTCCGGACTTGTCTGCCAATGAAAAAAACATGCAGAAAACATAATCATAAGGATGTAAAGCTGCCGGTAACAAGATATCCAATAAGAGCACAAATATAACTGCAGGACATACCTGAAGCAAGTAGATGCCACTAACAAGGGCCGCACTGGCAACAACAGGATTCTTATCAACAATGGCTTGCTTCAAATACCTCTCGATTTGGGTGAGAAGTGTTGAGTCGATAATACGACAAAGAACTCGAATAGCGTTTGCACGGTACATATCAGTTTTGCTATTCATGTCCTTCATCAAAGAGCTGGTGACTATGATAACCTACGCCCAATAAAACACAAATGAAGTCACTCACATTCCATAGGATGCATAGTAGTACCACAAAGTAGCAACCAAGATTCACGAACCTCATCAGCTGAGGGCGAGAGTTCCTTGATCATGAGATACACCATCCTCCTAAGCCCTGCATCCTTGGATTGGAACAGTTTGGTCGTTGCAAAGAAGACTTCCGTGGCCTCCACCTACAAAATTTTCCCACACTCATGTACCTAGACCACATTCACATGTCCTGGACTCACAATGGCCACACTAATGTACTGAGGAAATTGCACTACCTCCACACAAGCGATTTTATGTACTCTCAGATCGCCTTTGTATTTTTGAGTGTTCGGAAAATGCGCAACTTAATGTATACTCTGCACATCAAGCTAGCAACTAACCCCTCACCTAATGTCATTCAAGGTACAAGGTGCCAAACCTAATTTTGCAAGTACCAACTTCTTTATGGATGACTAGGGATGTCAAAACTTCACACGAAAATTTAAATGTATATGACGAGTAGCTCCAGACTACTTATCCATGTATATGATCAGTTTATACATCTAGGCCCAGCAAAATTATGATCACGGGAAGATAAGCCACATGCCACTGTACCTTGGTAAAAGTGTCCCCCTGGTTGAGCAGGTATAGAAGCTTGGTGATAACCTACAGACACAAGCAGCAAGCATCAGAAAACACACGGCATTTACGCGAGCCTGCGGATGAAGGCAAATCCACATTCCCAGAAGCGCAGCGAGAATGGTATCGCGAGATCCCGCGGGGAGGGGGATGAAACGCGACTGGGCAGACGGGCACCTGGCAGCATCGCCGCGCGTCGAGCTGGGGGTCATGGAAGACGCGGGCCTCCTGCAGCACGGCGCCCTTCTCGATGCCGAGGAACGGCGAGTAGTACTCTGCAGCAGCAACCAAGCAAGCAGTCAGTTAGCCAGCGAGCCGCAATGGTGAAGGGCGCGGCGATCCGTCCGGGCCGGATCGCGCCAGATCTAGGGCCCGGCGAGCGCAGATCTGGGCGCACACGCGCGCGCGCACGAGCGCAGCGAAGTGGGGGAGAGGTGAGGGAAGCGGGAGGCGAAGGGCGCGCGCGCACCTTCCTCGTCGAGGTCATCGTCCTTCTTCACGACGAGCGGCTGCGCCATGGCCGCGGCTGCTGTCGGGGCGGCGCGCGCGCGGGAGGGCGCCCGAGCCGGCGGCGCTGGGGCGGGGGAGCGGCGGGTGGCGGCGGCGGCACGAGGGGTTCCCGCGAGCGGCGGCCTCGCTGGATTCGGAGGAGTGAGGACGGGGGGAGGAGGCGCGGGGGCTTACAGGAGTGGAGAGGCGGGCAGCATGGATCTGAATCTGGCAACGAGAAGGGGCGGGGGTAGTACCAGCCTGCCAGTCGTTGAGGAAATGGGGATCGTTTCCTTTCCTTCGGACGCAATTCAACCATGGACAGACACCGACGCGTTGATCTTGATCATTATTTTTTTAAAGAAAATTACTGTTACATATATTTCAGATAAATGTGAAAATACATACGAGATGAAATTTGAAGTTAAGCAATTGCGTGACGGTTTCGTAATTTATATGATACAGAATGTAGGATTAGTTAGGATATAATTAATCTAATAAAAAACTTCATCATCAACATTAAGATAGTAAATCTCACAAGGTTTTTGGAGTCATCCATCAACTTTTCATCGGCGTTTTATGCACGGTTAAAAATGTGTGCTTTGCGTCTCATTTAGCACCTAATCTTGGTGAAGCAAGATAGATGTGTTGCTGGATGAAAGAATAATTTTTGTTAATGTACTTTAATCACACGTATTATTTAAGTCGTCGATTATAAAGTTTAACTCATACTAAATAATATATAATATATTATTGACTTCTAAATGGCCACCTCTGATCAGAAAAATTATATTATACTTATTTTCAAAATAAGTAATTTAAACTATTATTTTTTATTATAGTATTTTTAAAGAAGACTCACCTATCCACTTTGTCCATCTAACCAGGGTTTAAAATTTAAGCTCCATAAACTCCATTTACTACTTCGAACTATTTAGTTGGTCTAATCTACTTCATTTATTACCTTACTGTCATCCGGGCAAATTTCTTCACCTAGAATAACGGCAACAACGGTTAGCACCTCTACGGCGATAGTCGGCTCGCTGAATAAGTTTGTCATCGAATGCTTAGGCTAACGCTGATCCATTTTGCCATATGTTTTGCGGGGCGTATGTTCAAGTGTTTCTTTTCATCCATTATGCCTCACGTCGTCACGCGGGTCGGCAGGTGCTCTCGGCAAGACCGTGTAGGACGTACATGACGTACCTCCTAGTTTGTGCTTCTTGTTGTGGGAGTGCTTCGGGTTAAAACACCACCTCTCTAGCTGAGACTGAGAGTGGTGGTTCTGCCTTCTCCTAGACTTGAAGTCGGAGCGGATCTAGAGGTTCAAGGGGGGCTCCAATCCTCCCTATAGCTGGTACATCAATGGAGGCAATATGAAGGATAAGAAAGAAGAACATGGAAGGAAAGAAGAAAATAGAGTTGGTGGAGGAAGGAGGAGCTCCTCCTCAAACTCTGATGTATCCATCACTGTCAAGTTCGATCGTATCATCAAGGCTCAAACCAAATACGTGCTTATGATGGAAGCTAGACTTAGATTGACTGGCATTTAAAAAGAGGAGCTGACTTTAGACAATGAAAATAGTTTTTTCCTCAATTTCAATTAAATTTTGTTACAACATCTATGTAAGATTTGGTTATTTTCGTTTGTGCTCACTCGAATTTTGTCAACCAATGGATAAACTATACACAATGCATGTCATTTTGTGAAACTACAAAAATTCACGCAATTTTCTAAAGAAAAAAACAATTTATACAACTTTTTTAGACAAAATTTAAAATACCTTTCCAATCTAAAAATAACTTGATTCATGAAATAAACAGCAGTTCGCATGTGGAATTAAAAAATGAATTCAACTAACTATCACAAAATTTATGCACTTTGATTTTTTAAAATAATAACTATTTAGTAGGAGTATGAGGAATGAAAAAACAAACTCAGACAAAATTTCTATACAAATTGTACACACTTTATCTACCTAAAAATTAAGGTTATTTTTGAAATAAATCTACTTAAATTTGTGAAAGTGATCAATGAACAAATTAAAAAAGCTTGATCAAGTGCATTTTAAATATTAGAAATAAATTAATTGAGAACATCAAATTATAATTGAAATGATAATATTAAAATGCATAAATAAATAAATAAAATAGATGAAAATGAGGACACCAACCTATGAAACCAGTCATGCAAATTAAAAATCCTAAAAGACTCTAGGGCACATGAAACTAGAAAACAAAGAAACCAAAATTCAAGCGGTCTGACTCTAGCACGGAAATGGGCTGAAACTATGATACAAACAAAAGGGCGAGCAATATTCTACCCACGAGCGCATATAAAAAAAAACACAACAAAAAACACATATTGCCAAGAACATTTACATGCTCTGAATCACAGCCTGACAAATTGATTCTTAGCTACTAGGAATTTAGAAAAAAACATTTGAGGAATGCAAACTATTGAATCTTAGCATTGCCATTGGACTCTCAATAAATATATGATCAAATAAACATAGCCCATTGTCGTGGTAGCATAGTGTTAAGCACCCTTCTTCTAAAATAGTCAAATCTAATGCCACTAGCTGATCACCAACTGATGTAGAGCCAATAAGATATACTCTGATATTCGCAAGCAACTTAAGTAATCAATAAAGTAAATAAAGTATGATTCACGTGATAACGACGAATCCTTTGAAATCTGCAATGCCCATTTGTTTGTACAATAATGTCACTGGCCTCACTGCCAATCTGCCATTATAAGCAAGATCCACGAGTTCGTAGTTCTTGCATTTCATTGTTCACAATCACATCGATCGAGCTCCAAGAAGAAGGCTACCATCCATGGCAGAGACCAAGAAAGACGAAGCTTCTCCCCTGCACGTGGTGGTGTTCCCATGGCTCGCCTTCGGCCACATCATCCCCTTCCTCGAGCTCTCGGAGCAGCTCGCCAAGCGCGGCCACTTCGTCACCTTCGTCTCCGCCCCGAGGAACCTCGCCAGGCTGAGGCCCGTCGTCCAGGAGGTCAGGCCGCGCATCCGTCTCGCGCCACTGCCCCTGCCGCGCGTCGAGGGCCTCCCGGCCGGCGCCGAGTCGACGGCCGACGTGCCGCCGGAGAAGGTCGAGCTCCTCAAGGTCGCCTTCGACGGCCTCGCCGCGCCCTTCGCCGCGTTCCTCGCCGTGGCCTGCGCCGGCGTGGGGACCGGAGAAGGGCACGGCAGGAAGCCGGACTGGATCGTCCTCGACTTCGCGCAGCACTGGCTCCCGCCTATCGCCGACGAGCACCGGGTGCCGTGCGCGGCGTTCTTCATCTTCCCCGCGGCCTGCGTCGCGTTCATCGGCCCCAAGGCGCTCAACGACGCGCACCCGAGGTCCGCGGCGGCGGACTTCACCGTCCCGCCGCCGTGGATCCCTTCCCCGCTGTCCCATCTCGCGTACCGCGGCCACGAGGCCGAGTGGATCGCCGGGGCGTGGCGGCCCAACGCCTCGGGCGTCTCCGACATAGCCCGCGTCTGGGAGACGACGGAGCGCTGCCCGCTCCTCGTGTGCCGCTGCAGCCGCGAGGTCGACGGCCCGCTCTGCGCCCTCCTCGGCGACCTCTACGGCAAGCCCGTCCTCCCCTCCGGCCTCCTCGCGCCGCACGCTGCCGCCACAAGCGCTTCCTCGGCTGCCGGCGCCGACGGTCGCAATGACGACGACGAGGAGACCGCGGGCCTCATGCGCTGGCTCGACGCCCAGCCGGGGAGGTCCGTGCTCTACGTCGCGTTCGGGAGCGAGGCGCCGCTGGCGCCGGAGCACGTCCGCGCGCTCGCGCTCGGGCTGGAGCTCGCCGGCGTGCGCTTCCTGTGGGCGCTCCGGAGGCCGATCGGGGAGCAGCGGCCGGAGCTCCCGGACGGGTTCGAGGCCCGCGCGCGCGCCGCCGGCCGCGGGCTGGTGCGCGTCGGCTGGGTGCCGCAGGTGCGGGTGCTCGCGCACGCCGCGGTGGGCGCCTTCCTCACGCATGCCGGGTGGAGCTCCCTCGTGGAGAGCTTCCTGTTCGGGCACCCGCTGGTGATGCTGCCGCTGTTCGCCGACCAGGGCCTCACGGCGCGACTGATGGCGGCGCGGCGCGTCGGCCTGGAGGTGCCGTGGGACGGCCGCTCGTTCGGCGGCGAGGACGTCGCGGCGACGGTGCGGCGGGTGATGGTGGAGGAGGAAGGGAAGGCGCTCGCGCGCAACGCCAGGGAGATGCAGGGGGTTTTCTGGGACACGGCGAGGCAGGGGAGGTACATCGATGAGCTCGTCGAGCACCTGCAGCGGCGCCGCCGGAGAGAGCAGGATGCACCGTGCACGTAATGCTCCAGTGGCAAGCGCCAACCTACGGAAGGTTCCTCGCCATCCGGCCTCCACTCGCCATGGGTTGTTGGAAAATAATATCAAAACATGATCAAACGCGAGATATGGTTTTTATGCCTATGAGTTGCTATATTTTAAACCCCTTTGGCACAACTTTTTGAAAAGTTTAAAAAAAACTCTACCAAAGGAATATTTTTCTCTGCAGTTTCATCCATGAAGCATCTGGTAAAACTATTTCCAGCTTACACTGGAGAGAAGAAGTTAGAAATCGTAGTTTCGCCTAGTTTCTCCCGCAGGCTCAATGTTTCGTCAAACGATTTTAAAAACAATTTCAGCTTCATCATAGAAGTTGCTTCACGGAGAAACTGTTTCAGTAGGTATTTTAGAAGAAGGTGAAACTATACAAAGGCAACCTTACTACTGATGAAGTCACGCTACGACAATGCCTAGAGACATGAGAGAAAGAACATCAGCAGGAGAAATGCATACAACATTACAGTAACGGGCCAGCACTTGGGCCTGGGCAGTTGGGCAAAAACCAGCACAGCACGGATGCAAGGCACTATCGGCCCAAATAGAGAGAACGCACACAATATTCATCCACGGTTTACGCCTTCACTACTGCAGCGAGCCAGCGACAGGCTTCGTGACACTAGATCAGATGATGTACATGACACTCCCTCCTCTTCAGAGACAACATGAACCCAAGTTACTGTCAATGGATAAAGAAGGCGCAGATCGTGCCAAAGAAAACGAAAAGAAAAAAAATCATTTGAAACCCATGTGATGGGCGTTGGACTCCTTGGAGACTCCATACATTTGCCGTTCAACTCCTTCCCAACTCGCCCGCCCTTCGTTTTCGCGCCAAACTGCCCCTCCTATTTCAGGCTAACCAACCAGAACAGTGACGACGTACGGGACGTGGACTGGCACCAACTCATCACCACCGGCCGTCCGGCCCGGCGGTCCGGCCGGCGCTATATATATAAGAGAGAAGAAGAAGAAGCCGAGAGAGTCCTCGCAAAGCTACGCCGCCGGCCTCGATCAGCTCGCCGCCGTTGAGCACGTACGTCCTCCATCGATCTCCCGTTCGTCGTCACAACGAGGCGTCGTCGATCGATGTCGAGGCTGCAGAGGTCGTCGGTGTCGTTCCGGCGGCAGGGCTCGTCGGGGCGCATCTGGGACGACCCGCTGCGGGGGGGCCTGGACCTGAAGACCCTGTCAACGCCGAGGTCCGCGACGGCGGCGTGCGCCGCCGCCGTGGCGCCGCTGCACCACCACCACCACCACCACCCCGTCGACGCCAGCATCGTCCTCGCCGGGGACCCCTCGCCCCGCGTCGTGTCCCGCTCGATGATGCGCCACGGCGGCGGTGCTGTTGGGTTCGGGGACGCGGGCGCCTCGTCGTCAGCTGCAGTCGTCATCGTGGAGAGCCCGGCGTCCACTACGCCAAATCAGCAAATAGGAGCAAGCAATCTGAGACAAACCTCTAAGGACACGTCTCATATTACAGAAAGAGAGACGCGCTAAAAATGCGGGCGCGGCGCTGCGTGGGGTGGGAGAGGGTAAGAGATAAATGCGAGACGCGCCGTGGGAGGGCACGTCTCCGATCATTTTGAGATCTGAGATGCGACTTAACGTGGCTCGTCTCGCATTTATTCCCACCTCAATGCAAGACACGCCGTGGGAGGGCTTGTCTCCGATCACTTTATAAAGCCACAGAAAGTAATGCGAGACGAGCCTTAGTAAGGCGCGTCTCGCATATATCCAGGGCCCCCAAAAGGGGGGGCGGGGGGGGGGGAGGGCGCGTCTGTAGCGTACAATACATTACATATTACATTACATTACATGGAATCAATCCCTTGAAACCGAACGAACCGGCTTACATTACATTACATTAGTAAATCCAGCAATACATTACAATGTCTCAAATACAAATAATCTCACAATACATTACAATGTCTAGCTAAATCCAACAATTATTATTACATCGATATTAATTATTAGATAGATATTAAATCAGGCAATGGCGCTGGCTTACGAGCGCTAGCAGCTTCGCGAGCTGAATCATCGTCCTGCCCCCTGTAAGCGTTGTTGTTCCCCGAGCCACAGCAGTTTAGGGTGACATTGGCTGAACAGTCGCTGCAGGGGAGGCAGCCGCCGAAGCAGCTAAACAGCTTCGACCAGCTCGGAAATTTCATCCTGGACCAGCTCGTGTTTCGTGGGTTCTGCGAGACAATAGAAATCGATAGAGTACTACCACTAAAGCAAACAAAGAGAAGCTTCCTCCGTGGATTTCGTGGGTTTGCTGATGCAGATTCAGGCAGAATGTGATGATTCCAACAAATACATGCAACAATGGGGGGTACCCGATCCTTATGCGTGGGGGATGTTGGTGGTGAAGGGCGTTGTGGTCCCCGTGTCGTAGATCTGCGGCTGGTGGTGGAGAAGCTCGGGGATGTTGGTGGTGAAGGGAGCTGTGGTCCCCGTGTCGCAGATCTGCGGCTGGTGGTGGAGAAGCCCGCTGGAGGAGGCGCCGCAGATCTGCCGGTGGCGACCGCCGTGATCTCCGAAGCGGTGCACTCCGGGAGCGCGGCGGTCTCGGAGGATGCGCCGAGGAGGGTGATGCCGAGCGCCGCGGTCTCCGGCACGCTGGGGAGGGGGATTTTGGTGGTGGTGAGGTCCTCGGTCTCCGGGACGCTGGGGAGGGGGATTTCAGCCGTGCTCATCTCGTTCAGCAGTACATCTCGCGACTATAATTTCTTTCGTTAAATAGCCGGGACGCGTCTCGCTTTACTTTACTGAGACAAATGGGAGACGCGCCACTGGATGGCGGCTCTCAGATCATGCGGATGGGAGACGCGCCACTGGATGGCGCGTCTCAGATCATGCGGATGGGAGACGCGCCACTGGATGGCGCGTCTCAGATCATGCGGCGCGTCTTGCATTTGTTCCCACCTCAGATAAGACCCGCCTGGGGGTCTGGAGGTCCGAACAAGCTGTCCGAACTTGCAGTCTGATACTTTGGTGGTGCGGCTGGGTGGATCTGGGGAAAGTGGTGCTGACGGATGTGCGGCTGGGTGGATCTGCCGCGGCGGGCGGTGGAGATCTCGTGGGGAGCGTGTCGCGGCGGGCGGCTGGAGCACGATCGAGCCTCTTCTTGCTGTCGTGTGTCGCGGGGGCAGTGGCAAGGTACCTCCGACATGATATCGATTCTTTTGGGCCAATAAAATTTAGCGCAACTCTAGATCTAAATGACCGTCGTACTTGAGCCGAGCGGGGCCTTTTATGCCCAAGTCAAGTCTAGCTATTACTACTATACGATTATTTCCCTCCCGTTTTCCAAACGAATTCACCCCAACCAGTCGAGCCACTCGAGCGAGGCCGCCGCCGCATCCATCCCATCTTAATGTGTTTCTCGTCCATCACAACTATACACATTTTGGTACTTTAGTGCAGTGCTATAAGTAGAGTTAGAAAAACTCATTCTACTGCCTTAATTAGTTTTCTTTGTCCATTTAGCCTTGGAATAAAATTTTGGTTCGATTGACTTTCAAAAATGTTTGAATTTTCCTTTTGGTTCACCATGTAATAATTAAGTTCTAAGTTCAAACTTTTATGGCTAGAATAGGGCATTATAACTTATGTTCGAAAATACACCAAGATTTTTTCATGATTGTCTTCGGACGTTAAGAGCATCTAATACTAAATTAATCCGAGATAAATCATATAGCATGAAAAGTAAAGATGAAAATCTTAAAATATTTTTTCTAGCACATGATATCATGTCATTTGCCATCTAACAATATTTGAACTTAAACACTAGTTGTGTATGGCCTCAAACTATGAGAATCCTAACATTTTGATTTCATATTCTATATAGATGTCGTATCGGCGTTGGATGTATGGTCCATGCCTTTGCAAGGAGTTTATGGATGGTGTTCAAGCCTTCATTAAGAACGTGAAGAAAGATATGGTGGACAATGGTATACAGTATCTTTATTGCCCATGCAAAAATTGCAAAAATGAGAAGCGATATCTTCAAGAGCACATGTTGAAATCACACTTGATCAAACGTGGATTCATGGAGGATTATCGATGTTGGAATAAACACGGTGAAGAAGGACTTAATGAAGCAGAGAGTAGGGATTCCTATGTGGAGAGGGAGGTCCATAGCGTTGTCGAAGAAGAGGACGACGATGTGGACGAGGCGGATATACTAGGGTTGAGCAATGCCGACATCATGGAACAGGTACTAATCAAACCCAGCCCCATAATAAAGCTTACAATTAGTATAATAAGGTCGTGCTAATATGACTTTTCATGTCTGGCTTGATAGGTTGATAACACAGAGGAGATGGTTTGCAATGCTGAGAGACACGGCGACGATGAGTTCAAAGGAGGCGAATTCGGAAAGTACAAGAGGATGATCGAAGACTCTAAGAAACCTTTCTATCCTGGTTGTGGATTGAAATACTCAAGGCTATTTGCAATGGTGAAGCTTTTCCAGTTGAAAGCAATCCACGGATGGAGTGATGGCAGTTTCAAGGAGTTGTTAGCACTCCTTAAGGACATGCTTCCACAAGGCAACACCGTCCCTGAGACCGTTTATGAGGCCAAACAGATTATCTGCCCGTTGGGATTGAAGGTGGAAAAGATCCATGCGTGCAAGAATGATTGCATTCTCTATCATGGCTCGAATTATCAGGACCTTGAGAAGTGCCCTGTTTGTGGACTCGATCGATTCAACCGTAGAAAAGATGGTGGTGATGATGAGGACTGCAACAGAACAAAGGGCGGACCTAAAAAGGTGTTTTGGTACTTTCCAATTGTTCCACGATTGGTGCGCTGGTTTGCAAATAAAAAGGAGTTAGAATTGTTGCGATGGCACAAGGAGAAGCATAAGGTGGACGGGTTGATAAGACATCCTGCTGATGCCACACAATGGCGGAACATAGATTTGCGATATCCTAAATTTGCGGAAGATCCGAGGAATATTAGGATTGCAATGAGCACAGATGGCATGAACCCATTCATGAACAATAGCACACATAACACCTGGCCAATTGTTCTGACGATATACAACCTTCCGCCTTGGTTGTGTAACAAATGGAAGTACATTATGCTGTCGGGCTTGATACCGGGGCCACATCAACCTGGGCATGACATCGACACTTATTTCAGTCCTTTGGTTGATGATCTGAAGTTGCTGTGGTGTAAAGGAGTGGAGGTCTAGGATGAGTACAAGCGTGAGTACTTTCAGCTTCGAGCCATTTTGTTCGCGACTATCAGTGACTCTCCAGCGGCACGAAAATTGTCCGGACAGAGCAAGAAAGTAGGTTGCGGGTGCCCACATTATTTGAGAGAGACAGACTCTGAGTACTTGAGTGAGTCAAAAAAAAAGTGTACATGGGACATAGACGCTACCTTGGAATGAAACACCCGTTCCGGAACATGTGTGATCACTTCAACGGTAAGGCCGAGAAGAGGCATCCTCCACCGCATTTCTCAGGTCATGATGTCTATGAAATGGTTAAGAATGTCCATGTTGTCCTCGGTAAGCGGAAAGGAGAGAAGAAAGGCAAGAAGGGCAAGAAGGTCGTTGTTGAAGAAGATGACATGTGGAAGAAGCAGTCGATTTTCTAGGAGCTACCGTATTGGAAGGACTTAGACGTCCGTCATTCTATTGATGTGATGCACGTGGAGAAGAATGTCTGTGAGAGCCTTCTCGGCACATTGCTTAACATGGACGAAAAAACGAAAGATCACGCACATGCACGAGCTGATCTGAAGAAAATGAAAATTAGAGAAGAGTTGTGGCTCAATGATGACTCCGTTAAAGGAATGGAGCTGCCCACATCATGCATCACCCTTTCAAAGAATGAGAAGAAGGAGTTTTGCGAGTTCTTGAAAAGTGTGAAAGTTCCAACTGGCTACTCAACCAACATCTCGAAGCTTGTATCAATGTCTGATCTAAAGCTATCTCCCGGCATAAAGTCTCATGATTACCATGTATTGCTGACGCAGATGATTGCCGTAGGAATTCGGAATATCCTACCGGTCAATGTTCGGGAGGCTATTATGAACCTTTGCTTTTTCTTTAATGCAATTGGTTAAAAGGTTCTAAGTGAAGAAGATCTTGAGTCATTGGAAAAGTAGCACTATGAAACTTTGTGTGTTCTTGAGATGCATTTTCCACCTGCCTTTTTCGATATCAGCCTTCATTTCACGGACCATCTTATCAAGGAGATAAAGCTACTTGGTCCTGTGTTCCTTCACCAAATGTATGCGTACGAGAGATTCAACGGCATTTTGAAGTCACTAGTAAGAAATCAAGCTTTCCCCGAGGGCAGCCTGGTACAAAGATACTGTACAGAGGAAGCCATTGAGTGGGCCCTAAACTACGCTGACCCGAGTAACCCGGTTGGTGTTCCCAAGTCTCGTCATGAGGGGAGGATCACAGGCACGGGGACGATCGGGAAGAAGGATATTATTCCAGATCGAGATTTATTTCATAGGGCTCATTTCCACGTGTTGCAACAAATGGACATTGTGTCTGAGTACTTTGATGAGCACAAGGAGCTGTTGCTTAGAGAGAATCCTCTACATGGTGAGTCATGGTTAGCAAAGGAACACATGAACAAATTCTATGGTTGGCTCCGGAATCGAATTTCACGATCAGATACTCCCATAAGTGAACAACTCAAAAAGTTGGCTCTTGGTCCTATATTCACCGTTATGACATACCAAGGGTATGACATAAATGGATACACGTTCTACACCGAACGACAAGATAAGAAAAGCATGTATCAGAATAGTGGTGTACGTGTTGATGCTTATGATGTTAACGGAGAGGACAAAACCGCGTACTATGGTCAAATACAAGAGATATGGGAGCTTGACTTTCACGGTTTTAAAATTGCTCTTTTCCGTTGCAATTGGGTTGATGCAAATAGAGGTGTACAAAAAGACAAGTACGGGTTCATTAGTGTCGATCTTAGCCGTCACGGATACAAGACGGACCCTTTCGTCCTCGCACAACATGTGGCTCAAGTGTTCTATGTTTCTGACACAACAAACAAAAGACTCAAGGTGGTTATACCTGGAAAACGGCGAATCGTCAGTGTTGAGAATGCGGTCGAGGAGAAAGAGTTTGATCAGTTTGATGAGATACCTCCTTTCGCCACCTCAATGATCAAGCCAAGAATACCATCGGCCAACGAAACTCCCTACTTGCGCAATGACCATAAAGAAAAAGTCAAGAATTTCAAAAAACCAAGGGAACAACGGAAAGTAGCAAAATGATTGGGCACAAAATGTATATTAATTGTTCCTTTGTCAAGTATGGGAATTGTGTGACTTTAATTGTTCCTTTGTGAAATATGGTAATTGTGTGACTTTAATTGTGCCTTTGTGAGATATGATAATGTGTGAATAATTGTGAAATACGAATTCAGTTCTGGAAATACGAATTCAGTTCTGTAACTGAATTTTCAGTTCTAGAACTGAACCATTCAGTTCTGGAACTGAACAAATACAGGCAACCAGCTCGGGGGCATCAAAGGTGAGACGCGCGTTACCTACAGCGCGTCGCGCATATCACAATGCGCGACGAGCCGTAGGTAACGCGGGTCGCGCATGGAGATGCGCGACGCGCCTTAGGTAAAGCACGTCGCGCATTAAAATGCGCCCCTCGGCCTTCTTGGGACTTAGGTCAAATTTTTGAATCAAAACCGCCGTCCTCTCGCGCCGCCCGTCGTCGAATCGCCAAATTTTCACACCCGTTCTCTGCTCCCCGCCGCCGCCGTCCTCTCGCGCCGCCCGTCGTCCTTGAGCCACACCGTCACTCCCTGGAGGCCGTCGTCCCCGGCCCCGCAGCGTCGCTCCGCGCTCTCGGCGCCCCTCGGGCCCGAGCTCCCGTCCCCGCGAGTGCCGCCGCCGTTGAGCCTTCCCCGAGCTGTCGCGCCGTCGTCCCCGGCCCCGCGGCGCCGCCCCAAGCCACCGTAGCGTCGTCCACTGCCGCCGTAGGTGAGCTTCCCCCTTTCTAATTAGTCAGTGTTCATACCCTGTATATGGATGTACGAGGCAAGAAACATCTTCCATGGACACACATAATGTGCATACTGCTCCAGGCATTGTAGCTTCTTGTGGTTGCAGGACAAGATCAAATTATGTTTTAAAAAATATGTTAAATCAACATACCAAATTATCATATTTATCCTAATACATCACTACAGTATCATATTTATGTTAAATCAACTTAACCAGCGAGGCAGCAAAAATATGTTTTGCTACACAGAATTCAAAACAAATCAAATTATCAAGAGCAAAAAGAGACCAACCTAGCCAAATTAAAAAAAGAGCGGTTAATGACCAAAGATTAAGTCATATATTTCAAAAAATGGAGATTACTTTGCGAGAATATGTATCACTAAAGCATTAAGCATGTCTAGGCCTAGGTATGGGATTCATGCGGTTACTCTATGGTTGTATCTGATTCGGAGCGGTTACTTTATGGTTGTATCTGATTTTTTTCTTTCTCGTGTAGCACGATGTCCAGTGGTCCGGACAGTGTGCAGCAAGCTGCAGGCGGCGAGGACAGTGTGCAGCAACCTACAGATGACAGAGCATCATCAGAACGGCCGTCACGGTCACAGTCAGGAGCTAGCACGTCTGGTGCCGGCAGAAAGAAAAGGTCACAGACAACGTGACCATCAGATGTGAAAAGTTGTGGCCGAGTCAATTCTGAGGCAGCACCCGAAGACCCGTCAATCTTGGTGAGATTAGGACGGGTTTGTGGCCTCGCTGCCCGGCAAAGGGTGCCACTCACCTTGGAACATTTCGATGACTTGTCTTGGGATGACAAAAAGAGAATCTTTGAATATCCGATAGAGTTGCATGATAAGGCTACGAAGCATGCTATGAAGATCATCTCTAAAGCCTGGAGGAGCTACAAGAACAAGTAGAGTGTTGTCAGTTACTATTGTCATTTACTAACATTTTTTCATTATCTACTGTCACTTATGCAGATTTATTGTTTTATCGTGCAGGCTTTTAAAGTGTTGGAAGAAGAAAGAGAACCCTTTTGACAAGTATGCGGAGTTGACCAAAGAAGCCTGGGACGAGCTTGTTCAAAAGTGGAATACTCCCGAGTTCCAACAGTCAAGTGAGTATTTTCGGGGTCTCCGAGCGCGGAACGAGCTTGACCACCACCTTGGCTCAGCGAGATATGCTGGAAAGCAACGCAAGTGGGAGCAGAAGGATGAGATGCTGGTAGAGAGGGGCATTGAGAATCCCTATGAATCGTTTGAGGGACGGCTGACACCATTTATGCGTGCTAGGTCAAAGCTCACGGAGGATGGCAATATCAATTTCTGCAGCACGAGCGCTAAGGAAGTTGCTCAAAGGGCTTTGATGGAGAGCAGCCAAGGTTCAAATGAAGGAGTGAGGGAGTTTGATGCGCTCACCAGGGCTTTGGGAACCCGTGAGCAACGGGGTCGTGTCCGTAGTGTTTCCAGTTAGTTGACCTGGAAGGAGGGGTTCCCCGAACACAAAGGCAGATACCGGAAGCGGACTCGAGACTCCTCATCAAAGGTTGACATAGATGAGATCAAAAAGCAGGTGAAGATGGAGATGTTTGGAGAGCTGAAGACCATCTTCGAGTCTCAGGGATTGTCATTCCCTGGTTTACCGGGGAGTAGGATGAGTGAAGAGAGAAGGGACAGCTTCGCTTCTACTGCAGCAGGTGCTTCTCAGAGTAGAGGGACAGAGAGGCCATCAGTGCCTACATCAGTGGAGCCGGATACGATAGATGGCTTGGCTCGTCCGACCCGATGCAGTCTTCTCGTGCAGCTGGTCGGAGATTCATCTCGATTGGAGGTCGGGAAAGGGCTTGTGTATCCCGGTATGTCCCAGCTTGAAGCTGTCCAGGTCAGTGCATTGGTCTTTGCCTCTCTTTTCTTTTCTCCTATTTCTTTTTGTTTTTTTCTTTTGGTTTGTACAACTTGCTTGAGATTTAAAGGCTTTATTGTTGTTGTTGTTGTTGCTGCAGGTCAGGGCTGATTGTGCTGTGGTCAAGATTGACTTACTGCATGAGTTTGCTAAGAATATCAAGCTGGATGTGCCACCAGATGACATGACCACCACTTTGCGGGATGCAGTTGCGAGAAGGGTTCAGTGGCGGAGAGCTGGTATTGATATTGATCCAGCAGATGCAGATTCAGTACCGACCACTGAACCTCAGCCACAGAGTCCTGCAGTGCCACCGACGTTTTCTGAGCCATGGCCACAGCTGCCGGATACATGGGAAGCGTTACCAGATCCGCATCCTCCTGTCCCTACTCAGCCTCAGATTACCCCCCTCCACCTGTTCCGACAGAGCCAGCTACCGCTCCCAAGAGGCCAAGCAAGGCTAATCCTGTGAGGAAGAAGCGGAGTAGGCCGATGGCGACGAAGTGGGAGATCTCAGAGGGTAAGAAAAAGGTGGAGCGGATAAAACACTCGGTTACAAGGGCTTACACTTCTGAGAATCCAAAGTACAGGGTTGGAAAGTCCTTGCTTATTGTCCCTGAGCTTCGGACAACAGGTCAATATTGTGTGGACCTGCACAACTACTACATGCGCAATGTCAATAAAGCCCAGGAAATCATGGTGTCATACGAAGAGCGGCACTTTCTGCAGCTTGAGGGTAGCGGTAACATCTTTATTGTTGCCTTCTGCGATTTGTTCGACCTTTTCAACCTCGACACTTTGGATCTTTCTCTCATTTGGTGCTTTGCATTGTAAGTCGATTAAGACCTGTTTCCATTTCGATGCATTTGATATACGTTCAACAATTTAAGTTGTTTCTATTTCAATTCATATGGATCGTGTAGGCACATGCAACAAGAGACAAGGCGTCGAACCGGAAAGAAGTGTGGGTACATTGACCCACAGATGATGACGGTGACAGTAATGAATTCAGATAGAGATAGTTTGGTCAGGTACGCACATGCAACGGTTAAACTTGTTTTCATTTCAACTTGTAGCCACATGTAATCACTTGTTTCCATTTAATACATGTAACCGCTTGTTTCCATTTCAACTTGGTTAGGTACATGGTGAAGTGCATGCGAGTACATGCTGACAAGGAGCACATTGTGGTGCCGTACAACCCAGGCAACCATTGGGTTACACTCATCATCAATGTCAAGAGCAAGCAAGTCTTCTACCTTGACTCGAGCATTCCATCAGATGAGTCGGGCGCGCCTCAGATACGTGATTATTCTCTAGTCATCTCAATCCTTGACGAGTAAGTTTGTTGTTTGCTTTAGTTTTTATCATTTGCCCATTTCAGAAGCATTTGTAATATAACATCCGGATGTCTGTGTTTAGGTCTCTTGACAGGCATCTTAGGGCTGAAGAAGGATACAAAGAGCAACGTCAAGTTGCGTTTACACATCACACCGCGTGGACGGTAACTACTATAACTAAATCGCTTTACTATTACGATGTTTTCTTGGTTCTAAGTGTCGCAAAATGCTAATTTCTATCTATCTTTGACATGTAGTGCACACGGCAACCCTCGGGTAACTCATGTGGGTTCTATGTTTGCCACAACATGCTTCTAGTTGCAGAGAAACCGGATTTCACGGTAAGAATTCTCACGTGTTCTAATTAAGTATATCTGTCTTCATCTTGTATTATAACTGCTTGTAATTATATTTCGAAGGACGAAGATGATTATTTCAATCATACGACGCTTGGTAACGTGAAGGATATCCGAGAGAGGCTAGCGGGGTTCCTCACGATGGAGGTGATCAACCCAAAGGGGGAGTTCCATTTATTATAGCACGGCAGGCGACATTGAGCTAGATTGAGACTTGCTTTCCATGTCTTCTATTGTTCTTATCAAGTACATGGTGAAGTGCATGCGAGTACATGCTGACAAGGAGCACATTGTGGTGCCGTACAACCTAGGCAACCATTGGGTTACACTCATCATCAATGTCAAGAGCAAGCAAGTCTTCTACCTTGACTCGAGCATTCCATCAGATGAGTCGGGAAAGCCTCAGATACATGATTATTCTCTAGTCATCTGAATCCTTGACGAGTAAGTTTGTTGTTTGCTTTAGTTTTTTGTCATTTGCCCATTTCACAATCATTTTTAATATAACATCCGGATGTCTGTGTTTAGGTCTCTTGCCAGGTATCTTAGGGCCGAAGAAGGATACAAAGAGCAACGTCAAGTTGCGTTTACACATCACACCGCGTGGACGGTAACTACTATAACTAAATCGCTTTACTATTATGATGTTTTCTTGGTTCTAAGTGTCGCAAAATGCTAATTTCTATCTATCTTTGACATGTAGTGCACACGGCAACCCTCGGGTAACTCATGTGGGTTCTATGTTTGCCACAACATGCTTCTAGTTGCAGCGAAACCGGATTTCACGGTAAGAATTCTCACGTGTTCTAATTAAGTATATCTGTCTTCATCTTGTATTCTAACTGCTTGTAATTATATTTCGAAGGACAAAGATGATTATTTCAATCATACGACGCTTGGTAACGTGAAGGATATCCGAGAGAGGCTAGCGGGGTTCCTCACGATGGAGGTGATCAACCTAAAGGGGGAGTTCCATTTATCATAGTACGGCAGGCGACATTGAGCTAGATTGAGAGACTTGCTTTGCATGTACTCTATTGTTCTTATCGATCATTGTTGTTTTGAGTTAGGTTGAGCCTTGTTTTGAGTTTTGGACGAGGCTAATTGATTGTACATGTGTTATATAATACTATCTTTGCTTGTGTGTATCGCACTGTGTGAATTGTATGGATCACGTGTTCTAATTAAGAATACCTTTCCAATCTAAAAAATAACTTGATTCATGAAATAAACAGCAGTTCGCATGTGGAATTAAAAAATGAATTCAACTAACTATCACAAAATTTATGCACTTTGATTTTCTAGAATAATAACTATTTAGTAGGAGTACGAGGAATGAAAAAACAAACTCAGACAAAATTTCTATACAAATTATACACGCTTTATCTACCTAAAAATTAAGGTTATTTTTGAAATAAATCTACTTAAATTTGTGAAAGTGATCAATGAACAAATTAAAAAAGCTTGATCAAGTGCATTTTAAATATTAGAAATAAATTAATTGAGAACAACAAATTATAATTGAAATGATAATATTAAAATGCATAAATAAATAAATAAAATAGATGAAAATGAGGACACCAACCTATGAAACCAGTCATGCAAATTAGAAATCTTAAAAGACTCTAGGGCACATGAAACTAGAAAACAAAGAAACCAAAATTCAAGCGGTCTGACTCTAGCACACAAATGGGCTGAAACTATGATACAAACAAATGGGCGAGCAATATTCTACCCAAGAGCGCATATCAAAAATAGAAAAAACACAACAAAAAAACACATATTGCCAAGAACATTTACATGCTATGAATCACAGACTGACAAATTGATTCTTAGCTACTAGGAATTTAGAAAAAAAAACATTTGAGGAATGCAAACTATTGAATCTTAGCATTGCCATTGGACTCTCAATAAATATATGATCAAATAAACATAGCCCATTGTCGTGGTAGCATAGTGTTAAGCACCCTTCTTCTAAAATAGTCAAATCTAATGCCACTAGCTGATCACCAACTGATGTAGAGCCAATAAGATATACTCTGATATTCGCAAGCAACTTAAGTAATCAATAAAGTAAATAAAGTATGATTCACGTGATAACGACGAATCCTTTGAAATCTGCAATGCCCATTTGTTTGTACAATAATGTCACTGGCCTCACTGCCAATCTGCCATTATAAGCAAGATCCACGAGTTCGTAGTTCTTGCATTTCATTGTTCACAATCACATCGATCGAGCTCCAAGAAGAAGGCTACCATCCATGGCAGAGACCAAGAAAGACGAAGCTTCTCCCCTGCACGTGGTGGTGTTCCCATGGCTCGCCTTCGGCCACATCATCCCCTTCCTCGAGCTCTCGGAGCAGCTCGCCAAGCGCGGCCACTTCGTCACCTTCGTCTCCGCCCCGAGGAACCTCGCCAGGCTGAGGCCCGTCGTCCAGGAGGTCAGGCCGCGCATCCGTCTCGCGCCACTGCCCCTGCCGCGCGTCGAGGGCCTCCCGGCCGGCGCCGAGTCGACGGCCGACGTGCCGCCGGAGAAGGTCGAGCTCCTCAAGGTCGCCTTCGACGGCCTCGCCGCGCCCTTCGCCGCGTTCCTCGCCGTGGCCTGCGCCGGCGTGGGGACCGGAGAAGGGCACGGCAGGAAGCCGGACTGGATCGTCCTCGACTTCGCGCAGCACTGGCTCCCGCCTATCGCCGACGAGCACCGGGTGCCGTGCGCGGCGTTCTTCATCTTCACCGCGGCCGGCGTCGCGTTCAACGGCCCCAAGGCGCTCAACGACGCGCACCCGAGGTCCGCGGCGGCGGACTTCACCGTCCCGCCACCGTGGATCCCTTCCCCGCTGTCCCATCTCGCGTACCGCGGCCACGAGGCCGAGTGGATCGCCGGGGCGTGGCGGCCCAACGCCTCGGGCGTCTCCGACATAGCCCGCTTCTGGGAGACGACGGAGCGCTGCCCGCTCCTCGTGTGCCGCTGCAGCCGCGAGGTCGACGGCCCGCTCTGCGCCCTCCTCGGCGACCTCTACGGCAAGCCCGTCCTCCCCTCCGGCCTCCTCGCGCCGCACGCTGCCGCCACACGCGCTTCCTCGGCTGCCGGCGCCGACGGTCGCAATGACGACGACGAGGAGACCGCGGGCCTCATGCGCTGGCTCGACGCCCAGCCGGGGAGGTCCGTGCTCTACGTCGCGTTCGGGAGCGAGGCGCCGCTGGCGCCGGAGCACGTCCGCGCGCTCGCGCTCGGGCTGGAGCTCGCCGGCGTGCGCTTCCTGTGGGCGCTCCGGAGGCCGATCGGGGAGCAGCGGCCGGAGCTCCCGGACGGGTTCGAGGCCCGCGCGCGCGCCGCCGGCCGCGGGCTGGTGCGCGTCGACTGGGTGCCGCAGGTGCGGGTGCTCGCGCACGCCGCGGTGGGCGCCTTCCTCACGCATGCCGGGTGGAGCTCCCTCGTGGAGAGCTTCCTGTTCGGGCACCCGCTGGTGATGCTGCCGCTGTTCGCCGACCAGGGCCTCACGGCGCGACTGATGGCGGCGCGGCGCGTCGGCCTGGAGGTGCCGTGGGACGGCCGCGCGTTCGGCGGCGAGGACGTCGCGGCGACGGTGCGGCGGGTGATGGTGGAGGAGGAAGGGAAGGCGCTCGCGCGCAACGCCAGGGAGATGCAGGGGGTTTTCTGGGACACGGCGAGGCAGGGGAGGTACATCGATGAGCTCGTCGAGCACCTGCAGCGGCGCCGCCGGAGAGAGCAGGATGCACCGTGCACGTAATGCTCCAGTGGCAAGCGCCAACCTACGGAAGGTTCCTCGCCATCCGGCCTCCACTCGCCATGGGTTGTTGGAAAATAATATCAAAACATGATCAAACGTGAGATATGGTTTTTATGCCTATGAGTTGCTATATTTTAAACCCCTTTGGCACAACTTTTTGAAAAGTTTAAAAAAACTCTACCAAAGGAATATTTTTCTCTGCAGTTTCATCCATGAAGCATCCGGTAAAACTATTTCCAGCTTACACTGGAGAGAAGAAGTTAGAAATCGTAGTTTCGCCTAGTTTCTCCCGCAGGCTCAATGTTTCGTTAAACGATTTTAAAAACAACTTTAGCTTTATCATAGAAGTTGCTTCACTGAGAAACTGTTTCAGTAGGTATTTTAGAAGAAGGTGAAACTATACAAAGGCAACCTTACTACTGACCAAGTCACGCTACGACAATGCCTAGAGACATGAGAGAAAGAACATCAGCGGGAGAAATGCATACAACATTACAGTAACGGGCCAGCACTTGGGCCTGGGCAGTTGGGCAAAAACCAGCACAGCACGGATGCAAGGCACTATCGGCCCAAATAGAGAGAACGCACACAATATTCATCCACGGTTTACGCCTTCACTACTGCAGCGAGCCAGCGACAGGCTTCGTGACACTAGATCAGATGATGTACATGACACTCCCTCCTCTTCAGAGACAACATGAACCCAAGTTACTGTCAATGGATAAAGAAGGCGCAGATCGTGCCAAAGAAAACGAAAAGAAAAAAAATCATTTGAAACCCATGTGATGGGCGTTGGACTCCTTGGAGACTCCATACATTTGCCGTTCAACTCCTTCCCAACTCGCCCGCCCTTCGTTTTCGCGCCAAACTGCCCCTCCTATTTCAGGCTAACCAACCAGAACAGCGACGACGTACGGGACGTGGACTGGCACCAACTCATCACCACCGGCCGTCCGGCCCGGCGGTCCGGCCGGCGCTATATATATAAGAGAGAAGAAGAAGAAGCCGAGAGAGTCCTCGCAAAGCTACGCCGCCGGCCTCGATCAGCTCGCCGCCGTTGAGCACGTACGTCCTCCATCGATCTCCCGTTCGTCGTCACAACGAGGCGTCGTCGATCGATGTCGAGGCTGCAGAGGTCGTCGGTGTCGTTCCGGCGGCAGGGCTCGTCGGGGCGCATCTGGGACGACCCGCTGCGGGGGGGCCTGGACCTGAAGACCCTGTCAACGCCGAGGTCCGCGACGGCGGCGTGCGCCGCCGCCGTGGCGCCGCTGCACCACCACCACCACCACCACCCCGTCGACGCCAGCATCGTCCTCGCCGGGGACCCCTCGCCCCGCGTCGTGTCCCGCTCGATGATGCGCCACGGCGGCGGTGCCGTTGGGTTCGGGGACGCGGGCGCCTCGTCGTCAGCTGCAGGCGTCATCGTGGAGAGCCCGGCGTCCTCCACGTCGCCGGCCACCGTCATCGTCGGGCCGGACGGCGAGCGCCACGAGCGGCACGCGAGGCGCCGGCGGAAGATCTCGTCGGCGTTCTGCGCCTGCATGGGGCATCCCCCGGCGTCGCACGCGCAGCAGTAGCGTGTGGCGCGCGGGATTACATGTGTGTGTGTACACACACACACATATCTACGAACGGAGAAGATGCATAGATGCATATATATGCCGCAGGATCTGTGCATAAGATGTGAGGGTTGCGCTCGATGTGTGCTGTAACATTTTCTCTTTTCTTTGTGTGGGTTGAGATCATAGCATCATGTGCGTTTTTGCACGCGTGCTTGAATTTTGTGTAGGCTGACGACGAGCTATAAAAATTTAAAATGAACTTGTATGCCAAATAAACTGAATTGTTTTTGGCGACACCAAATCATATCAGTGGCGATGACGGGCAGACGGATATGGGCGCATCCAGGGGCAAGGGATCTTCTCTTTCACAGATTTGCTGACCAGGCACGCCCAGATTTCTTGTTACTCATTGCAGTGTTATAAACACTGGCTTCCATGGTTGTGGCAGGACTGAACTGTGAAGCATCCTGTAGTGAGTGGTGGATTACTAGCTAACTCAAAGTCAATAGTTTCAGAACCCATTACATGCCAGAAATTACTCCAAGCGTGGAATCTCTGTATTCATGCCAACTGACAAGTGAAAAAACTGGTGAAAGAATGATACAGACTGGTGTAGATGTCATGCCAGCCATTTGGCCATGCAACAGTTGCGGGCCTCAGCTCTCTGAAACAAATGACTCAAGATTTCAGTTCCTACGTCAAACAATTATCCCTCTATACTAATACTACTAGCACAACAGATTTTGAAGGGAAAAGGAAGCAGAAAAAAAAGAACAAAGAAGTGGAGGAATAGGGCAAAAGAATATATACTATTGATTATTATACAATGATCTGCCTACAAAAATTTCCAGCTTGCAAACTAGGAGCTGCCATGGGATTTGAACGACGATATGGAGTGCGCTGAAATGGAGGCGGTCGGGCTGTTTACTTCCCTGTCCCCATTGGCAGCTCTACCCTTTCCACTGATCATACTGACAACTTCTTGAGCAACGTCCATAAACCAATCATCGCCCGGAAGGACACTGCACAGAAGCAAGAATATTGGTTGAAATTATGTGTTTCCATTGGAAAGCAACTTCTGTGAGAATCTCTCTCATTGGTAAGAGAAACCTACTGTAGCTACTAGAATCTCCCTCATGGCATCATGTAACAAGGAACACGTGAGGGGATCCTCAAGATTTTTTCGGAAGTATGACTAAACTACAGTAAGTAGGATGCCTTGTTAGCATTCAAGTACAGCAGCTAAAAATGGTGCCAGTCAGCTGAATTTTAAGAAACCGCTTCATATAATCTTTCTTTCCTAAAAACTATTTGAATAGTCATCAAGGTCTTCCCTAATACGTAACCATTTTTTCTCAAAACCACCCAGTAGGGCAATTTGGAGGTTACTAGTGGCAGCCAAGCTGCCAGCTACGGTTAGAGACTACAATGGTAGCAGCCTACAGGAACATATTTAACTCCAAGTTACCTATCCTTCGTTCTCTTACTAGTTTTCTTAACGGAGGAACATCAGTGTAATCCAAACTCTAGAAGGCAGAAATGCAATACAAGGTTCACTTTGCTAGAGAACTGCATACATAACAAATATTGGCAGTGTTTTTTTTTGGTAGCAGATGAAAGAATCGGCATCTAATTCTGAACCAATAAAAGGTTAAAAATGATAGCACTGTACCTATCAGGGTTCATTCCAGTAGCAGAAAATGCAGCCATTGCTCTATCAATGATATCCAAAATGACTTGATGTACATGTCTAGAGAGAAAACGACCTTGGCCGAAAATGATGACAAATTGCATATCCAGATAAAACTGCAAAAAAGGAAATAAAAATTAAAACAACAGTTGACCAATGAGACAAAAAGAAAAAGGAGGAAAGGAGCTTACCTGCTGCAGACCAAGGGGGCCTAGAGGCTTTGGCCCCTGTTCAATCTCTTCCCAGAAGGCCTGGTCCTCTGAGAGCCACAGTATAACTGTCTCTGTGAGACGCATCATTAACAAAGTAGCGAATCTTTCTCTACCAACAAACATTTCCGCAGCAATGCTTGCCATCCTGTTTAGCTTTGCATATAGCTCCTGCAATAAACAGCAGATGACATTCTTCCGAATACTATATTATCTAAGACTAACTTGCGCTATGCAAAGAAAGACGACTAAATTTGACAAGTTCCACTGTTTTTAACAACACGTTGGTATTGAAGATAAAAGAAGTTTCACCATGAAACCTGCAATCTTAGCAAAGTATATCCAATATTAAGGATAAGCAACAGAGAAGGCCTACTTTTTAAAAATGGCTAGTCCATAAGCCCCTTAACTTTTGATGGTGCATCATCTTAAGTCTTAACCAATTGTGCTATTAAAACTGTGTCAATATGATTTTTTTATATTCCAGGGGCTCAGCTAGAAGAATCATCAGAATTGAGGGGGTAATATAAGTTTCTCTTTCAAAACTATGCGTTCAACCCATCCATTCAAACACAATATGCCCAATTAATTTTGCTACTACTGTCCTTTAGGTATGTCATCGTGATAAGATGATAGGTTATACTACAAAAAGGATTGACCCAGCAACTGCATAAAAAGATGTACAATGGTCTCAAAGTTGGAATTTTATTGACGCACTATTTTGGCAAGACAATTATAAGTAAAATGAAATATGTTGAAACTGAAAATTTTCTAAACGCTCAAAATTTACAGAGAGACCTATATGAGCCACTCCAGCACATGCATGGTCCAGGGTCCAATTTAGCCAAATACAATATATATTCGAACTTGTATGTACCTGGAAAATTGGAGATGGAACCCACTCTGGTTCTTCAACGGTATTATCCATATTGATATACATTTCTGCGCTAAGATGGGTATCGCCTTCATCTGTAAATATAAGTTCAAGAGCATGCTGCCTGCAAAAACTATCTCTCAATCTGTCCACCATACGTTGTAGTTTTCTTTTCCATTCACGTTGCTCAGGCACACGGTTTTGTTTATCTGTTCCTCTTTTACGCAAATCATCAGTGCTAGACTGGTTTATTGATGATAACTTCATAGCTGCTCTAGGTAGCAACTCCTCAGCTAGTAAAGAAGCATTGGCTAATAAAGCTAACTGCTGTTCTTCAGTCTCTGCCATTCGAACAATCTTATTTCCTAAACCATCTAAGTTAGCTTCATCATCCATTGAACCAGGTAAAGCACTTATAAGCAAGTTGACATATGAATTGAAAATTTGTGTGATCCCATCCATTGTAGAGCCACCTAATTGCAAACTAAGTAGTGGTGCGACGTCCTCAAAGAAATCCTGAAATTCAAGATAACATTAGACATACCTAATATAGAGCCTAGATACAAGCTAATCATCTTCTCTAGAGAAGCTCTGAGTCCAATGGAAGTAGTTTAGAGTAGAATATATCTTTTTATGCAAAAGTAATGATAAGGGGAAAAAATCTGTTTTACAGCTAAAGCAAAACTTTCATTATTGAACTAGTGATTCAAGGGAGTTGTGCTGGCATCATCAATCATTCTAGTGATTGCGTACCTACCATATTGGTTTAACACACTACAAATAGTCTGAAATGCATAAAGCGGACAACGGACGAGTCATGTATTAGATTAATCGAGAAGAGGATTTACTGAGAAATTAACACAATCCTTGCTGAAAACAGCACCTTTGATGAAAACATAAGTGCAACAGACAGTGCAGGTAAGAACAGGAAACAGAGATGAAATTACAAAGAATGCCCAATGTAATGGCAAAAGAAATATTAGGTCATAAGACACATAACTATGCCAATGAATATACACTAGCCTTTACCATCAATATGATATAGCTCTCCTGGTACATGATTTTAAAAAAGATTAATATCATCTTTCTGGATACAACAAATAGATAGATTCATTCTTGTAATCTAACCATAAGAGATTACCATTACCTGAACCATTGAATTGAAGCGGTGTGCACTGTTAGAGAGCTTTGGTTGAAGTGCCAAATTAGCAGCAGACAATCTAGCTAATGGACGAATACCAGTTGAGGGATAAGTGAGTATCCAGTTATCAGCTGCAGCTAGTGCAGCAGTACTCTCCTCAATTCTCCTCAAATTAGCATCTAACGCTTGCTCAAGACTGGGCTTGAATTGTTTCAGGAGAACAGATGAAACAGACAGACCACGAGCTTCCAGCAAGGAACAATGACCAAGTGATATCTGAACACATTCTGCAGCTGCCCTCAAACCTCCAGCAGCTGCACAAGAGGACAACACATGCCTCTTTACCAGGAGTGCAAAGGACATAACCTGCTTGGTAGCCCATGTAACCAGTTCAGATGCGTAACATGACTCATCACCAAAAACATCTACAGAGTCACTGAGTGCCTGAGCTATGACTGAAAAAACTTGTTGAGCAAGTGCTGCAGTGTATGCGCCACCATATGAAGTGCTAGATGGATGTATAGTTTGCATATTGCATTGAAGCCTTTGATCATGTGCACTCAGTAAGAGGCTGTGAGCCCGGGGGCCATCACCAAGTCTTTTGAGGGCAGAAGCCGCAGCTCGAAGCTCAATACCACGAGTGGAAGACTGACAAGCAGCTTCAGCAAGCTGATCTGCCAGCCTCTGACGATTATCAGAGACAGATCTTCTCAAAGCCGAAACTTCAGCTGCAGTTAGAGTCTGTTTTCGTTTTGCGTCAGCAGCAACTCGTTCTGCTTCATCCAGTGCATCCAGTGCTTCATCCACTCTTCGTTCAGCTAACAAAACGTCAAGCATGTCAGGGAAATCTGCAGACCATTTCTGAATTTCTGAAGGCTCCTGATCTTCAACATTGGATATGTCGTCTTCTGCAGAACCTTCAGGGCCTGATGTCAATGAATCTATCTGAACTCCTTCAGACAGACCGTGAATTAAAGCTGCCTGTGTATTAAGAAGATTTCTAATTGACAGTAGCTCCCCTTCAAGGTCCGAAATCTCCTTTGATGTTCTGATGACAAGGAAATCAGTACAAAGTAATTACTTAGCAGAAATGGTCAACAATGCAAACTGTGATTTCACATGTCGCTAGCTAGACACTACAAAGATTAAAAGTTCCGGATGAATAAATAAAATTACATTAATATAACCCTCATTTTGGAAATAGATATGCTAATACTTGAAAAGGAAACATTCTTTGGAATTGTCAAAGCATTTAGTTTCTGAGAGAAACAAAACCAGGTATACAGATTGTAAAGTACAAATGAGGATAAAGCTACTATCAACGTAACAAATAAAGTAGGCAAATGCCTCTACATAAACATTTATAATGGATTAAATGGCTCAATTCATAAAGAAAAAATGTTATAGCAATGAATTACTTAAAAAAATTAATAGCTCTTCCTGCATGCAGCATTCAGCACAATGATACTTAAGAACTGTTATCAGAGAGACAAATAAGGATCTGATGAAAGTGAAGATAATAAAAAGATAACAGCTCAAAGCATGGTGAAAGGGGAGGGTTCATGTGTCATCATGATTACAGTGTCGATATCTCAAACAAAAGTGACAACAGCACAATATATTTAAGGAAACTTTGCACAAAAGGTTGCTACCAGACCTGATGAACGAAGCATAATTTGCATAAACACTCCTGCGCATCTCTTCAGCCGAAGCTTTCTTTAAGTCTTGTAGATAAGAACACAAATGTCTTATTTCCTGCAATGAATTTGAATATCCTTGTCAGCTATACCTAGTGCACATTCTAATAACAAACTGACAGTTCACGTGGAATTCAACACTCCAACAGTGTCAAGGTCAGAGAAGGCAACAATAAATGGATGACTGGTGGAGTACAAGGGCAGATGCCTTGAGAAACATGATTGCAAAAATGCCGAGCAACTAGAAAGGCCACTGCCGACATCATCATGCCTCAGAAAATAGCAATAGCTAGTTTATTTTAATGAAAACCCATGAAATGCATTACTACTACATAGTACATAGGGTAAATACCATGTATTGAAAAATGATAAATTGATATAGAAAGTGAACAATAAAGTGATTCTATAGGAGGAGTATTCTCACGACCAAATCCATTGTGCAAACTTGAAAGTCAAATGAAGAGATCTTAGCTGGTTAGTAAGAACAAATTAGGCATATTACACACATTAAACCAGATAAAAATAAGAATTTTGCTAAAATGTCAACCAAAAAAAAAGCAGGATTCGGAGTAATGAAATAGGTAGTACAGTACTATGAATCCTACAATAGGGATGGATGTAGATCCAGAGTTAGAGATTTCTCAAACGGCATGCAACTTGTTAGGCTGGAGTGAAGTCACCCCAGTTGTCACAAAAATATAAACAGTGAAGTATCATCCTTAGTGAGAAATCAAGGATAGACATGATATAAAATCTGCTCCATTTTAAATGGTTTACTCGAAAGTTGCCACAAAACTCAAAACCCAACTGAATTGATATAATGTTCAAGGGTATATTTCATTAAAATGTACCAAAACAAAGTACCGTTTATCTACCACCAAATACATCAATAAGGAAGCAATGTATTCCAGTGAACAAAAATATAACATCAAGACTTCAATTTAGCATGATCCTGAACCCTTAAATTGCTGTGACCATCATAATTATGTTTGGAATCAAACTGCTGTAACAATAGCGACACCAAACTGAAAATGCACAAATTCCAGCAGCAATGCCAGAAACTCCCTGAAAATTCAAGACTCAAGACAACTCCTCTTAATGTAGGCCTCTAGCATTTCATTTCTAGTAAAATCCGAAACATAACCACATCATGATGCAACCTGAAGAATGGTAGCATATTCGAACCTAGACTCTTGAGTATGTCAAAATCTCTGGCTGGTATCCAAATGTGCAGATAAAATCATTCAAAAATGCTCCTGGGGTTCGGCACATGTTCAGCTTTCCTATTTGCACACATAACACAATCGACAAAACCAAATTTTTGCCATCAGAACGTCACTTGCTCTAGATAAAGTGAAGAAACCAAATTCTAAATTATCCACACAAGTCATGCCAAATCATTTTTGTGAATGTAAAGTACCAATTGCGCAAAGAACACACGCAATCACGCATCGAGGTGTCCGCCAAGACCCTAATACGCAATTCGTCATAATTCCAACATCAATGGTCTTCCCCCCAGATCACAACCACCAATTCCGATAGACACCCGAACCACGAGACGACGAAATGCGACCTCACCACCACCGCGGCAAGAGGCGCCGCCGGATCGAGCCGGGGAGCTCGGCCCCGCGGCGCGGGCGGATCGGGGCTCACCTTCTCGTTCATGGTCTGGCACTTGGACTGCACGTAGGCGTCGGGATCGAAGTTGTCGGTCTTGAAGATCTTGAGCTTGTCGGCGAGCTGCACCCCGCCGTCGCCGCCGCCGCCCCCTCCCCCGCCCCCGCCCCCGCCGCTCCCCACCGCCGCGGCGCTGCCCACCGGGAACACCCCCGAGTGGCCCGCCGGCCGCGACCGCGACGACTTGGCCGACGCCATCCGAGATCCGGAACACCACCTCCCGCCGCGGCGACCGCGCCTCCTCCGCCTCCTCCTCGGCAATGGCGAATGGGTTCCGCAACGCGGAGATGGCAAGGAGATTGCTGCGGCGGTTGCGGGGGTGGTTGCTCGCCAATCAATCAAGCAAACGGAAGAATGGAGGAGGGAGACGAATGATTTGGGGGCGGCTCGGCGAGGCTCGGCTGGCTTTGGGCTGGGTTGGGTTTGGTTCGGAGAAAAATACGATTTTTTTCTTTTGCGACGATGATTTGGGCGTGGGGATTAGGCGTGCGCCCGAAGTTTAATTTTCCGCCCGGACCTTTTAGCTTCTTGTGACATGGCCTTGGAAATGGGCCGTTCGGTTTTGTTTGTACGTGCTGCTTGCTGTCTCTCTGACTCGTTGCTCCCAACATTTGGCTCTTACGGTACGAGTATATTTGTTTTTGGAGGTTTTTGTTAAAATAACCTCAAAAATATATTTGTTAAAAAACATTTTGGCTCATATACGATTTTACATCAGTATATGGGGAATATGAGACTAATTAGTAGAAAACGTTTTATTCTAGCACCAGGGTAGCTCAACGTATCATATACTGATGGTCGGTTGAACATGTTGGCTGCTGTGATGTTCCCAAGAGTTAGTAGGTTCCTCACACAAGTTGGTACAGATCTCTTGCTTCAAGGTAAACACTAAACAGCAAGGAGGCTACCATGGTTGAAAAAGCATATTTTGATTATCTTTTTTTTTGTGATGAAGGATGTTTTGGTTATCTTGTCTTTGTAATGTCGCTTAGGGACATAGGTGTAACATTTGGATGTATCTCCAAGCGTTATATTATTTTTATGGTATTATGAAAGTACGTTTGAAGATCAGTACTATTGATAGTATTTTTCAAAAGTTTCACAGGGGCCTTTTTACATAAGACTCAAGTCAATTTTTTCCAACTGAACTTGTTTCTAAGTTTGAAAACACCCTCGAACAAGAAAACTAGGAATCATATATCCCCTAACTCTAAAATAGCCCCCCCCCCCCCCCCCCCCCCGGTTTCCAAGTTTTTGTATACCATGTTGGTGCTTATGATTGCCCTAGGCAAGGTAGCTACAAGAGAAGGTATGTGTTTTGGCTCATTATGAATTTTTGACTTCTTCATGTCAAAACTCACGAATTGATTATTTATTTTCTTCAAATAAAAAATAATGCTAAAGGAAGAGGGACCACGTAACACTTCTGAGTTCTCAGTGACTCCGTAGCCCATAGCATGATACCAGAAAAGACCCGCACATTTAAATTTGGTCCGTTCCCTTGTCTGGTGAAAAATGGTCATGTCCATTCACCGACGTCCTACTGATTTTGATAGCAAAATCCGGTAAGTGGAGCGTAGAGTGGTCGTATAAAACTAAAGAACCGGTGGATGTTCCCTTCAATGGCTTGAGACTTAACCTCGCTACTCTGCCAGCTCCTTGTGACATGCATGTTCTTTGTACTATGTGTTGTATTGCCAAGCGTGCACCATGTGTGCTTAGTTGTTCTTCCTGTTCCTCGTAGGTTCGTAATATAATCGGATTGGATATCAACGAGCATCGTTGTCTTGTATTTAGTTTCATATTTTTCTTTGGAGCCAGCATCGGATATGGATAGTGTTCGGGGTACAGTTACAGATGCGAACCTCGCCAGTGACTTTGCAAGATTCTCCTTGGACCCGGCAAGCTATTATTGCATGGTTGGTGGTACGGAGATACAACATATAGAATTCGTTTGTCCAATGAAATTTAAAATGTGGACTAGCAGTTACAGCAACTAGCCTTAGGTAAATACATGATATACTTCTATGATTCAATCAAATCACACTCTGATGAATATCTCAAGCCATGACGTGAGACTTCAACTTTCAGTGTTTTTTACTATTTATATAATACATATATTTTATCAATAATTCAATACCAATTAAAATCTTAGAGCTCCAAAAGCATCATACAAGAGTTTGTATTCCAGAGTACTACAAATGTTGATGTTGTAGGACCTACATGTCATAGGCTCAATCCACATTGAACTTTCTAATCACATTAGCTAATTGAAAATAACATGTGCCAAATAATATTATCCAACACATTAATTTTGTTTTCACTCAAAATGTCTTTTTAGTAAAAATATTCATCAAACACTACCTTTTCTTATTTCGTCATCATTAACTAAAAATGCCATGTTAAGAGCACATCTTGCATGCACTATAAGCTCGTACACAAAAAATGTTGAATATGGACTCCTCCTATGTCCTTTTCAATTAATATAAAATATAATACACATACATTAGTTTGCACACCACTTCTTATAGAGCAAAATTGCAGTAACAAAGCTTAGGGGGGATCAGTGTTATATTATGGCGTGATAACACCAATAATGAACCATCATGGACAAAATGGACCATCAAACTCTTTTATGGTATATATATGTTCCCTTGTGGCAGTTCAACCTACTTAACCACTTCAATGGCAACGAAATAGTTTGTATCCTTAGCCACGTTCAAAGGGAACTTGACACCTTTCAAATCAAAATTCGAATTAGGAAATCCTAGTAAAATATGGATACGATTGTAAACTTTCATATTTCCTTTCTGTAAAAATCTTCCTTCTAAGACATAAAACCTTCAAATAGTCATCATCTGTAGTCACACTCTCGATCTGAATCAACGAGACTGAAATTGGAGGTGTTGAGAGAAATCTTTCTGGAGAAAGGAATTTTTCAAGATTATCATTATAGAAAATCTTTCAACTGTTAGAGTTAAATATTTCTTTATCAAGGATCATATTTCTACATCTTTAACCTTATAGAGAGCAATTGGTTTCTTAACTTAAAAACATTTTTTCAATATATGGCTCATGCCTTTCATTCAATATAAAGATATTCATACATCACCGTTTCAAGTATACTCATCTCAAAAGCATAAACTTTCTAGTGTAGAGATCCAGTTTCATGAATCCTAACGTGTTTTATTCTTCTTGTTTTTCTGTTGTTGCATGAATGTCAACAAACCAAAATCATCAACTTCACTTTCCCATGATTTCCATTTATGGATTCTAACCGTTTAAATATTTTAACCTTGTTGTATCATCTATCGTTTTATAGCCTTCATGTCCTCTTGTGTTTTTTGTGATATGTGTAGAGCTGCTAGATGTGAATTACTTTCTAATAATTTTAATAATTTTATTCTTCTAATTGATCCAAGATGCAAACAACTTCAATATTTTTATGTGCTTGAGCATCCTTAATATTTGTATCTTCATATTTAGTTCTTCTATCTTTTGCGAGGAAAGTATGGTACATTCATTCGGTGGCTCTCTAGCTACAGGTTCTCTCCTCAAAATAATCTATCGCTATCCTTGCTAGCCAGTTCAATCACCTTCTGCGTAATTGCTTACCTTCAACTTGGAAATACATTTTACATATCTATTTTGACATGTTGTTATTTTGTATTTAGTAAGTTTTGTGTATTACTTTGCCTTTTAGTTGTTGATAATTATTTCTTAAATCATACAAAATAATTTTTATTTATACTTATGATTTTAAAGGATTTGACTTCATAAAATAAGATCGAGAGCACTATATATAAATAAATAAATTAAGACTGAGACAAGTGTGGTGGTGTTATGTTTTTCTATATATAATGAATGTAATATAAAGTATTTAGGTATATAGATTTTTGTGAGTGTAAATCTTTTGTTTATAATTTATAGATGTCTTTTGTAACACTCCATATGCTTTAATTTTTCTTACATCATTTGTGCATTTTGTCTAATAAAAGATACGGGGTTGTTATGTTTTTATTGTAGTTACATCATATGTCCTACAAATCATTCTAAAAGTTTTTGTATGTTAACTCTTGATTCATATGTAATTTTAACCAAGTAATGATAATATTATAAAATGATTAAATGAGACAAATGTTAATGTTCAAAACCTTATCTTATTATATAACCAGGAAGCTGTCAGACCCGGGGCCACCGGGCTGGGCACATAACGTAGTTTAAAGAGGTCTAAGAGATTAAGTCCGTCTTATCTCTTATTCATCTGGTTTATCTCTTGTTTATCCCGTTTAAATAGGAGATAGAGCTAACCAACATGGAGAGGATCTACTCGAGATGTGTTCTGGTGTGATCCCTCGACGGGGGTTGGTTAGCACCTTTGTAACTCTGGCCTCTCGGGTATATAAGAGAGGTCAGGGACCCCCCTCAAAACAGGAGATCATTAGGTCATTTTACATCAAAGGCAATACAAACCATACAGGACGTAGGGTGTTACGCTCCGTGCGGCCCGAACCTGTCTAAGTCTTGTGTTCCTTGCACCTTCGAGTTCCTGATCTCGGCGTCTCCTCACCCAAAACTTACCACCTTGGGCATATCCCTCGGTGGGCAGCCGGTTAAACACCGACAGCTGGCGCGCCAGGTAGGGGAGCGCGTCGAAGATCCACCGGCGAACTCGATGGCATCTTTCTAGTTCACCAGGTGGTGGATTGCTACCTTCACGCATGTGCATCGACGGATCGATTCATCGAGTTCGAGATCGGATCCTTCAGCGAACGGCTACATGGATCTCGACTACCCGGCTCGACTTCACCTTGCGCTGCAATGTCGATGCACCGCGGCCGTCGACCTCGATGACCCGGCTCAACTTCGGCTTGTGCCGCAATATCCGCGCGCGGCAGCAACGTGTTCGACTACTTCGACTTCGCGAGGACGATCGGCAGCTCGCCGACGACTACATCAACTACTCGTCTCGACTTGAAAACTAGTCGGAATCGGTTCCAACTAGTCGAGCTTCATCAATAAATCGTCGCAGCTTCATCAATGAGCTCCACGGCTTTGTCGACATTCGTCCACGAATCAAGCTAAGTGATTTATACCTTTTCCGATTTGTTCTTCACAAGATCGGCTACCTTTTTTGGTACGCCTCTCGACGAGCATGAAACCCTCGGGGGCTACACCATGATCGATTACTTGTCCGTGTACGACTCTCGATGGGCATGAAACCCTCCAGAGCTACACTTCGCCGACTATCTTTGCGCACTGCGCATCCTCTTTGTCGCATGACGACTTCTTTGTCTTCTCTTAACGGTTGCTAAAGTACTCGGGTAGCACACGCCTTAATCCGTGAAACCTCGACTCTTCTGTAAGCCTATGCTCCTACGCGTGCATGCGGCTAAGCTCCCTACGCTACGGTCTACGGCCATCAGGGATCAGGTGCTTAAACGTAACAGGCTAACTGCCCGGGGAAATTACATGGCCTAGCAAGAGCAAGACGCGAAATTTTTACACCGAATAAATTTTGGTGTATTTATATTATTACTGAGTACTACTCGGTATCTTCGCATTATGCTACATAATGTATGCATTGTCTTTTTTCAGATCAAGCTTCGGCAACAACCCTCCAGGCAGCACGGCGTGCCATCACAGTTCTGCTAGTTCCCAGGCTTGGGGGCTGGGCGATGCGCACTACTCGACATGGCTCCTTCGGCTTTCCTGGCTCGTAAGCTCGGGGGCCGGACGCCGCAAAACTACTCGAAGAAGACTCGTATGAAGACTGAGAGTGCAGAAGAAACCTTAAGTCACCGCGCGGTTAAATAAACCAGCGGGAGGCTTACTTTCATTATGCAGAAAGCGAAGAGTTTTTCTCGGGATTTTAGAGTAACACCAATGCCACGATTCTTGGATCCTTTTTCCCAATCCTGGGAGATTTGGGTTCAAGGCTCGGGGGCTGTGGGGTGCGTGGCATCGACTACTTATTTTTCGAATTTATTCGAAGAGTAGGTAAGGAGGATTACAGACAAATGGGACCCTCAGCCTGATTCTCCGATTCAACCTGAGGCTCGGGGGCTACTCCATATGGAGTGCGATTTTTAAATCGCACACCATAGCAGAAATAAAATTCGGGGCATGAGCACCTCATAGCTTCGATGCAGCCAAGGAAGTACTCGAAGAAGGACTTCAAGACGAATCTTCGGAAGAGTCGAAGACTGCTTCGAAAGTACTCGATAAGCCTGCAGTACTCAGCTACGAAGAGCTCGGGGGCTTGTCAGACCCGGGGCCACCGGGCTGGGCACATAATGTAGTTTAAAGAGGTCTAAGAGATTAAGTCCGTCTTATCTCTTATTCATCTGGTTTATCTTTTGTTTATCCCGTTTAAATAGGAGATAGAGCTAACCAACACGGAGAGGATCTACTCGAGATGTGTTCTGGTGTGATCCCTCGACGGGGGTTGGTTAGCACCTTTGTAACTCTGGCCTCTCGGATATATAAGAGAGGTCAGGGACCCCCTCAAAATAGAAGATCATTAGGTCATTCTACATCAAAGGCAATACAAACCATACAGGATGTAGGGTGTTACGCTCCGTGCGGCCCGAACCAGTCTAAGTCTTGTGTTCCTTGCACCTTCGAGTTCCTGATCTCGGCGTCTCCTCACCCAAAACTTACCACTTTGGGCATATCCCTCGGTGAGCAGCCGGTTAAACACCGACAGAAGCGACATATGAATATCTTGGACCATATGCCAGCAAATGTACCTTTTGCATTATGTAATTTGGTTGTAGATGATTGGTCTGAGCTGATTATATTGTTTCCTTTTTCATATAAAAGAAATGTTAAAAGCTTGTAGGATGTCAGATATTTTGCTTTGTCAATGACATGAATTGAAATCCGAACATGATATTTATACAAGTGTTTTTTAAGCTAAGACTCTTACTCGATTTTGTGAGACTAGTTATCACGATGTTTTGTGCTGAAAATGAAAAAGCCTACAAGTATTTGGAAAGTAGTTGATGTCAGACCCGGGGCCACGGGACTGGGTACATGGCGTAGTTTAAAGAGGTTTAAGAGATTAAGTCCGTCTTATCTCTTATTTACCTCATTTATCTCTTATTTATCCCGTTTAAATAGGAGATAGAGCTAACCGATACAGAGGGAATCTACTCGAGATATGTCCTGGTACGATTCCTCAGCTGGTGTTGGTTAGTATCTTTGTAACCCTGGCCTCTCGGATATATAAGGGAGGTCAGGGACCCCGCTCAAAACGCGATCTCTAGGTCATTCTACACCAAAGGCAATACAAACCACCATACAGGACGTAGGGTGTTATGCATCTTGCAGCCCGAACCTGTCTAAGCTTTGTGTTCCTTGCACCTTCGAGTTCCTGATCTCGGCGTCTCCTCACCCAAAACTTACCACCTTGGGTATATCCCTCGGTGGGCAGCCGGTTAAACACCGACAGCTGGCGCGCCAGGTACGGGAGCGCATCAAAGATCCACCGGCAAACTCGATGGCATCTTTCTAGTTCACCAGGTGGCGGATTGCTACCTTCACGCATGTGCATCGACGGATCGATTCATCGAGTTCGAGATCGGATCCTTCAGCAAACGGCTACATCGATCTCGACTACTCGGCTCGACTTCACCTCGCACTGCAACGTCGATGCACCGCGGCCGTCGACCTCGACGATCCGGTTCAGCTTCGGCTTGTGCCGCAATATCCGCACGCAACAGCGACGAGTTCGACTACTTCGACTTCGCGAGGACGATTGGCAGCCCGCCGACGACTACTTCAACTACTCGTCTTGATTTAAAAACTAGTCGGAATCGACTCCAACTAGTCGAGCTTCATCAACAAACCGTCCCAGCTCCATCAACGGGCTCCACGGCTTCGTCGACATTCATCCACAAATCAAGCTAAGTGACTTATACCTTTTCGGACTTGTTCTTCACAGGATCGGCTACCTTTTTGGGTACGCCTCTCGACGGGCATGAAACCCTCGGGGACTACTCCATGATCGACTATTTGTCCGTATACGACTCTTGATGGGCATGAAACCCTCCAGAGCTATACTTCGCCGACTACTTATCCGTGTACGACTCTCAATGGGCATGAAACCCTCTAGAGCTACACTTCGCCGACTATCTTTGCGCACTGCGCATCCTCTTTGTCGCATGACGACTTCTTTGTCTTCTCTTAACGGTTGCTAAAGTACTCGGGTAGCACACGCCTTAATCCGTGAAACCTCGACTCTTCTGTAAGCCTATGCTCCTACGAGTGTATGCGGCTAAGTTCCCTACGCTATGGTCTACGGCCATCAGGGATCAGGTGCTTAAACGTAACAGGCTAATTGCCCGGGGAAATTACATGGCCTAACAAGAGCAAGACACGAAATTTTTACACCGAATAAATTTTGGTTCCTTCATATTATTACTGAATACTACTCGGTATCTTCGCATTATGCTACATAATGTATGCATTATCTTTTTTCAGATCAAGCTTCGCCAACAACCCTCCAGGCAGCACGGCGTGCCATCACAGTTCCGCTAGTTCCCAGGCTCGGGGGCTGGGCAACGCACACTACTCGACATGGCTCCTTCGGCTCTCCTGGCTCGTAAGCTCGGGGGCTGGACGCCGCAAAACTACTCGAGGATGACTCATATGAAGACTGAGAGTGCAGAAGAAACCCTAAGTCACCTCGCGGTTAAAGAAACCAGCGGGAGGCTTAATTTCACTATGCAGAAGGCGAGGAGTTTTTTCTTGGAATTTCATTTTTAGCCTGCATGCCACGACTTTTGGATCCTTATCTCCAAATTTAGGGGATTTGGATTCAAGGCTCGGGGGCTGCAGGATACGTGGTATCGACTACTTATATTTTCAAATTTATTTGACAAGTAAGTAAGGGAGATTCAAGACTAATGAGACCCTCAGCCTGATTCTCCGATTCAACCTAAGGCTCGGGGGCTACTCCATATGGAGTGCGATTTTTAAATCGCACACCATAATAAAAATTCGGGGCATGAGCACCTCATAGCTTCGTTGCAGCCAAGCAAGTACTCGAAGAAAGACTTCAAGGCGAAACTTCAGAAGAAGTTGAAGACTACTTCGAAAGTACTCGATAAGCCTGCAGTACTCAGCTACGAAGAGCTCGGGGGCTTGTCAGATCCGGGGCCACGGGACTGGGTACATGGCGTAGTTTAAAGAGGTTTAAGAGATTAAGTCCGTCTTATCTCTTATTTACCTCGTTTATCTCTTATTTATCCCGTTTAAATAGGAGATAGAGCTAACCGATACAGAGGGAATCTACTCGAGATATGTCCTGGTACAATTCCTCAGCTGGTGTTGGTTAGTATCTTTGTAACCCTGGCCTCTCGGATATATAAGGGAGGTCAGGGACCCCGCTCAAAACGCGATCTCTAGATAATTCTACACCAAAGGCAATACAAACCACCATACAGGACGTAGGGTGTTACGCATCTTGCGGCCCGAACCTGTCTAAGATTTGTGTTCCTTGCACCTTCGAGTTCCTGATCTTGACGTCTCCTCACCCAAAACTTACCACCTTGGGTATATCCCTCGGTGGGCAGCCGGTTAAACACCGACAGCTGGTACCCACTTATATATTTTTTAGGACAATTAATTTTGCACAAAATGTCAAAATTGTAAAACACATGATATGAAAATTTAGTATCTCCTAGACCAACAAAACCCGGTGACCACAACATCTCCGAGGTCTAGAGTGTAGGGGAAAATTTCTCAGCGAAAAAAATAAGGAAAAACCGAGAATCGTGTTTATCGGTGGTGACCGGTTTGTCGAAAATTCTGAGAAATTTTGAATCCATGCCCATCCCCTTCCTTCTAGTCCATATATCTTCTCATTTCTATGCATTGTCATGTCTTATTTTTCATGTTAGATTGTTTGAAGGTAATCTAAATTATTTTGTGCACAGTTTGAGGGAATTTTTTTAAATTTATCTGAAAGAAAAATGATAAACCCGATAAATTTCTAAGAAATCCAATAAATACGTTTATTGGCAACCTCCGGTTTTTCCATTTACCGGTAAAGTTAACCTTGCTAGAGAGTGACGGCGAGTAAACTTGGACCACCAGTAAATCTCTCGTTTGTCTATCTGTTGTAGGGCACTGGCTCGGAGGACTTGCGCGTGAACGCTATTTCTATTTTTCTTTTTTTTTATAAAGGATAACTAAACATGTACTCTTGTTCTGTATCCTTGCTCGTATGGCACTGCTGCCTATAAACTGAACAATACGTTGCACAAGTACTCTCATTTTACTGACCAATACCTTCAAATAATTGAGATGATGGCTCAGTTCAAGGATGCGCAATTAATATCTGCATGGTTGAAGATGCTACGTCATTACGGGCAGGATTATGATACATGCAGTATGTTGTGAGCACCTGCATTTTGCAGCACGGTGCTACCAGTGGAGTCGTTTTCAGGAGTGAAATATATGGAGTTTTCATAAACTTATCTTGAGGTGTCATCTAAGTTCTCGAACTCTCAAAATACATTAAATACATTTTCAGACCCTCAAACTTGCCTGATGTATCACTCAGGTCACTGAACTCTCAAAATGCATTTTCATGTCCCTAAACTTGTCCTAGGGTATCATTTAGGTTCTTAAACTCTCAAAATATATTATCAGATCTGCAAACTCATTACGTTCATCATTACAGGTTTGGAAACTAAACATATATTTTTTAAGAGTTTAGAGATCCAGATAACACCCTGTGATTAGTTCAGGGATTTCAATATATATGCATATTAAGAGTTTGGGGACTTATGATATATCAAGACAAGTTTGAGGATCCGAAAATGCACTTTAAGAATTCGGATATCTAGATGATACTTCGCGACAAGTTTAGGGACCGCCGATACATTTTACTCCGTTTTCAGGTAGAGGAGAGGTGAGAAGGGAGACACAAGTATGGTTCAGTGTGGTTGCAATACCCACGCCATTATCACTTCCATTAAGAAGTCTCGTAGTAGGAGTACTACTCAATCACGTAGACGGCCTCATAAGAATAATCTCCATGGTTAATTGGTCAGTGTGGAAGCAGTTTGGTTTTTACGTAAACTCACGACAATGCAATTTTTTTTAAAAAAGGACAAGTTCTAGTGCTTTTGAAACAAGACCGCGTAGCAACACGATTTTTCTCCCCGTCGAAGGAGGCAAACCAGTTCCCAAAAGCAATGGGAATCGACGAGTTTTTGTCCATAGCTGATGCTAATGGGAGATAGTAACCGCCAACGGTTCTCGTTTAAACAAACGATAATTAACTGGCAACGGTACTTTGCAGCTACTACTCATTGGACCTCACTTCCTTTCCACAAGAAACAGCCACAGCACAGCCACGCACGCACGCAAGCCGCAACCACCACCTCCGATCCGCCACCATCTCGTCTATCCCAGCAGGATCAGGAGAGGCACGGCGAGTGGAGCGGCCGCGGCGAGAAGGGGGATGAGCACCACCGCGCGTGCGCCGCCTTCACCGACCTTCCCCACTCCCAACCACCGCCCCGCGGGCCCGCCGCCGGCAGCGGCTCCGCTCTTCTGCGCGCCCGCGGTCGCCGCGCTGCTTCCGCCACCTGGAGAGCATTACGGCAGGCGTGCGCGTGTTAGACCAGGGATTAAAGCCAACGATGATTGCCTTCGAAAACAGGCGCAAAGTGAGCTCCAAGAAAAAGATGATCACCAAAAGTCCACGACCTTCAGAAATAAATTGAAAAAAAGCTGCAGCACCACTCCTATATATAAAAAGTTTCTTTTTTTTGGCAAGCACTCAAGACTTGGCTTTGAGCCATGTCCTATACTTCACTGAATCACTGTTGTAACCTTGCCGACGTTCATGCATCTGAATCATCATGCAAGGAGCGAGACGCGAAGAAAATGGACGGGAAATTAAAGCAAGTTGGTGATGATGAAACTGACCGGTGCCGCTGGGGGCGGTGCCCTGCGCCGCCGCCTGCTTGGCGTACTGCTCGAACACCTGGGCCTCCTTGGAGTTGGGCGCCAGGTTCAGCAGCCCTGCATATAGCCACAAAACCAACACGCCATGTTTGTTAGTTGTATAGCACATATATATAAATATATAAACACGTGAATGGAAATTGGAAAAACTCTCTTTGTGCAACCATGTCACTTATGAGCTACTAGTATTTCATATTGCCCGTCCAAGCGGTGTGAAGTGAAACTGTGAATCTCCTCCACCTCAACTCCTCAAGATTTGGAGACACCTGAATTCTCCGTTTCTACGCCGGCCATCCATGCCTGACATGTGGGTCCTAGGACCACATTTGCATGCTAGGAGACCCTATAGATTTTTTTTTTGAAAATACGACCCTATAGATTTTGTTGTTGGGGAATGGAGACCACACTCGACGAGCCTGTCGACTGAAGTCAAGAGGGGCGTCCACACTAGTCCCTTTCAGTTTCAGAATCTTCTGGCGGCAGCCGAGGTGGGGAGGCTGATCACGCCATCTCCCTCTTCCCTCATCAACCACGCGTGACGCCGATCACGGGCGGCCGGCCGTGCCCCCGGGAAAAGGAGACGCGGGTTTGGAGCCTTCTCCGGCAGCAGGCAGCCGACGAGATATTGTTTCAGGCCGATCCGGTGTCAAGATAGCCAGTTTCCTGTGGGACATGGAATGTTCATGACGACCTGTTGCTATCTGCAACAACATCACCGAGCTGCCGAGCGAGCACGGCCCTGCGGCGGCATGCTTGTCGCCACACGGCATCTCTGAAAGCTGTTGTGACGTTTGGAGAAGGATGTGTCGGCCCTGCCGTGGTCTGAATCCTAACCGAATTGCATGTAGGAGTACATGCAGACAAGGCCGGATATTTTTTATGTATGTTTTCTTTATGGGAAAAAAAAGTGATTGCTTCGGTTGAGCCATGCACAATGTTGCATGGTTCAACTGGGTGGCAAGTGTTACCTTGGTTTAATTAGGAAAATTAACGAGCCGAGCTCGAGGTTTCTTTTTCATTAGCTTACTAATCGACCACAAGGAGAGAGCTCAACTCAAGCTCAACACCAGTCTGGAGCCGAGCTTGAGTTGAGCCTTCTCCTAGTTAATTTAGCACCCGAATTAAGTAGGTTGCTATGGATCGAGCTTTCCCGAACCGCGCCTTAGCCTCGATCCCAGTATGTTCTTCCTTTTTCATAAATAAGTAACAAATTCTAAAAAAGTGACGGATAGATGATCAAGATGACAAGAACTACTCGACCAACTGGCCGGTGGATGATGATGAGCAATGATGAGGTCACGTACTGGGGCAGTCGGAGATGTTGGCGGAGGCCTTGCAGACGGCGGGGAGCCCCAGCGCCTTGGTGACGTTGAGCTTGAGCCCCAGGTTGGGGTCGTCCTTGTCCTTGACGAGCACGCAGAGGCACTTGCGGCTGGTCTGCAGCACCGTCTTGAGCCCCGCGCAGCAGTCCGGCGTCGGCGCCGACGCCTCGTCCTGCACGTACGTCAGGCACGTCGCCAGACCCACCAGCTTGTCCGAGCACTCCGCCCGGTCCGCCGCGAAGTCCCCGCCCACTACCGCCGCCGACATCGCCGCCGTAGCCACGAGCACCAGGACCAAGGCCCTCGGATCCATGGCGGACGGAGCTTGCCCAAGCTGATGATGCTCTCTGTGTGTGAAGGCGGCGAAGTGCGCGTGAGAGCTAGTGATGGAGTGGAATTTTGCGCCGCTTGATGGTGGAGGGGAGGTGCGGCGACGTGCGATATATAGAGAGGGTGTGTGGCCGCGTGAGCACGAGCGCGCACGCCGCGTTCATGTGGGCAGTGGGCGGCGTCCCGGCCGGTCCGGGGCAGGTGGTGGTGGATGGGTGCGGCGGGGCCCGGCGTCGGTTGGAGCGTGCCGGACGGGGACGGGGGGTGCGTGACGCGGTGATGTGGGGCTCGTGACGTGCGTGGATGGATAGCGGCCGTCGAGTGTGATTCGGTGCTTATTGCCTCTGTCACAGGCCAAAGTGACAGTCTGATGGATGGGTGGATGGTTTCTTGTCCTGAAGACGAGAAAAAGCAGCAACAGAATCGCGGATTCAGGATAAAAAAAGAAGAACATACCGATGATTGTAAGAGATTCAGTCAATCTTGTTCTCGAGGTGTAAGATGAAACATGGAGTATACATCTTTCAGAGAACACAAGTTTCCTATTCTGAATTCTGATTTTCCTGACAGTGAAAATCACAACCGACAGTGATCATGCGGACGCAGAATGGCTGCAGGTACAGCAACAGCCAACGGTGGGCGTTTGGGAGATGCCGGGGCTCCCACGGCCCGCTGCACCTTGCCATTTGTCAGCATCTGAGGAGTTGGGAAGCCATGAAGGCCGTCGCCGCCCATGGCATGCCATCCAACAGAGCACAACAGTGCCCGGCAGGATGGCGGGGAATCGTTGCTGTCCTAGGTGGGATAACAGCCCTGATCGAGCAAGCCTGCCTCTGCCATGCGGCCAGTGACATTGGATGGGCGAGCTGTAGCAGGCAGTACATTACTATTAGCTCATTTCTGAAAGCTCAAGGTTTAGTTGAGGATCAGTCAGTCTGTAACACATGCATGGGTTCAGACATGGCAAAAAAAAACGTTTTTTTACTTAATCGCCCCCACTGTATTAGAGATAGCCTACGTCGCCTTAGGCGGTTAAGTTTCGTCTTTCTCTTTCATGGCATACATGAGAGATACTTCGTTGTTCAATTAGACCATCTAAGGATAGGCATCAGGAGAAATTTTCCTGACAGTGAATCTTCAAGCAAATTCATTTTTACATGAGATGAGCCTATCTAGTATTTTCTAATAAGGATGACTGCTTGATGGGTGGGGACGTGGGGTCAAGGACTTTTGATCTTGACAATATTTTTTTTCTGAATTTCCTGATACATTCTTCGTCATGAAACATATGATTTTTGGTAGTAAAAGCGAGACGTTCTTCCATTTTGATAAAACCAACTGATTTTCCACCATCATTTAAAATTCCAATTGACCTCAACGAAAAAGGGGGGAAAAAAGAAACTAAACGCACTCAAGTCTAGATAGCGAACTACAGTACTTATATAGCGAAGTACAGTATGATGTGGCAATCTATTAATTTCTTGATGATGCCTGCTAATGTCCGATCAAGAAAGTCCTATCAACCAAGGGTCATTGTGCCATAAACCACACGTAATTTTCAGAACCATTAAAGCCATCTGGATATTTTCCGTTGGCGCGTCAAATTAATGAATCTCATAGTTCTATAGCAAGCAGCCAACCAGCTGCGCAGAAAATTACAAAGAAAAACGTTTTGTGATGTTTGTGCCAGCTAAAGAGTTCTGATATTAACGGCTATCGGAAACTAGCATGGAACGCCTGAATTTTCTACTATTTTCAAAGGAGTAAAAGTCTTTCCTACGATTTTCCCGTTTCAAAGAAACCTTTAAAATGGTTGTATGCTTACAAAATTCCTGCAAATTGACTCTTTCTAAAAGTAAGTCCTAAATGGAGTCTTCTAAACAAATGGAGTCTTCTAAACAAACAGGGACAAACTGGGCTATTCAGCGAACTATTGTGATGAAAACCAATTAACTCAGTTGAAGACACCTAAGGATGCAAGTGGGTACCCAATAATGTTTTATGGATCAACTAAATAATACGACGTCACATCATTCTAGTTCATTTCTCCTCCTAAATTAAATACGCATAATACCATTCTAGTTCATTTTATCAAGTTTTTGGATTGATCCAACGACTAAAATATATATATAACTTGCATCACTAATAACACCTAAGCCCTATGATTGTCATCAGTAATGGCAGATTAGAGAGCATCTTCTAGTGGTTGCATTCTCCAATCAGATCCAACGCCCACAAGCGGTCTAGTTGCAACCAGTTGTTTAAAGATTTGGTTGATCAGGACACTCCAGCAATCCATGCAAATGCCTGCTTGACTGGGTACTCATCAGATGGTTCAGAGTCGGTTTCGAGGTAGGCAACTAGACGCTCTCAATGTTCACCAAGAAGTCCAGGACCATTATTTTTTTTATTACTGCTACTATTATTATTACTTACTTGATGAAAATATTGCTGGAGCTCTATATTTTCAGTCATGCGCATCTCGCCGGGCCGGCAAGGCCACTGCGGGCCGGCCCAGCAGGAGAAACCGGAAATTCACCTCACTGCGGCCTGCCGGCCCACGTATCCCGCCCTGCTGCGTTGACTTTGCCGACGGCGCGGCCGTGGCGGTCCCTCCCTCCTCTCCTCTCCGGCCCGGCGTCCGCCGCCGCGCGCCACCCGGATGGAGCCTCTCGTCGTTCGACGACGGCGCCGCCCTGTTCGACGCCGTGGACCTCTCCGGGCGCGTCGCGATGCGGGTCGCCCTTTTTTTCTTTTTGAAAAAAGTCTGTGTTTTCTTTGCAGAAACTGCAACACTTCTAACATCACATGATTTTTCCCTTTTCGTGACAACGGACACGGAGTACATAATTTTGCACCTCCCGGATGTCGACGTCCACAAACCACCTCCCATTGGAGCCGCAGCGTCGTCCACAAACCCCAGTCGCGCCGAGATTGTCACCGCTCCAGTCCGGTCAGCGCACGCACACCGCGAGGCGTCGTCGTCCACAATCCCCAGCCGGCGGCCCACCCCCGATCACGCCGCCACCACCGCTTCTTCCTTGCACACGGCGCTCCGCTCCGACTCCGTCCCACAGCCTTCCGGGCGGCCGCCGGCCCCTCGCCCCAGCGCCGGGATCCGTCGAGGTCCGATTCCCGGTAAGCACCTCCCGCTCCGATTTTTGTGGCCTCATCAGGAATCATGGCGTCATCGAAGCCGCCGTGCGGCGCCGGGCGGGTCGTCGCTGACAGGCGCGCGGACGCCGCTCTCGCTGCCGCCGGCGCCTGCAACAACTCCGGCGTCCTGCCCCCGGACGCCGTCTACGAGATCCTGCTGCGCCTCCCGGGCAAGGACCTCTGCCGCCTTCGCGCCGTGTGCCGGCCGTGGCGGTCCCTCCTCTCCGACGACCGGGCCTTCTCCGCCGCCCACGCGGCCCGCCACCAGGAGCCGCTCGTCGTCGCCGGCTACGCCAAGCACACGAGCGACGGCGTCCTCTACGACGTCCTGGACCTCTCCGGCCGCGTCGTCAAGCGCGCGCGCGCGGCGGTCGGCGCCGGTGCCAGCGACACGGAGAACGAGTGGGTGGTGTCCGCACGGCTGGACCTCGTCTGCGTCGCGAGAGGCGCCGGCGTGAGCTGCAGGCTGCTGAGCCCGGCCGCCGGAGTCGTCGCGCGCGCCTTGCCCCAGGGATTGTCTGAACAGCACGCGGCGCACGAGCGGGAGATCAGCCACCACACCGCCATGGTCGCGCTGGGGCAGGTCGCCGCCACTGGCGAGCGCAAGGTGCTCCGTGTGCTCCACCTGTTCCCCGGCACGGGTCGGCAGCTCTACGAGATCACCACCCTCGACGGCGGCGGAGGCCGTAGCCAGTGGCGGCGGATCAAGGACCCTGCGTGCCCTGTTGCATTGGGCACATGGGCGGTGATCGACGGCACCGTCTTCTTCTTCTCGAGCGAGTTCGTTCACGGCCAAGACGTCATGCCCGACCGCGTAGCCTCGTTCGACCTCGAGACCGAAGAATGGAGGCCGACAATCCGAGGACCCCTGAGTAGTAGTAGTCTCGGAGACGACGGTGTCGCCGCCGCCGGGCATCCCGACGATGATCACATGGATTGGGGTGAGTTCTCACTGGCTGACATGAATGGCTGCTTGGTTGTGACGCATCGCACATTTCCCTCCTCCATGGACCTATGGTTTCTGATGGATGTAGAAAAGGGATCATGGGTCAAGAAACATAGCATACAACTGAATATTAGCTACCAGCATGCTGACCATACGGTGCGTCCTCTGTTGGTGCTGAATGATGGGAGGATAGTGCTTGCTCACATAGGAAACAGGGGATCTCTGAAGATTTACGATCCTAGGACAAGCACTTCTACAGATGTGGCAGAGATTGGACCTTGTGTTGCAGTTGGTCTGTACAATGGAAGCGTATTGAGCTTGGCAAATGGTTCCAGTTAACAAGGTCAACTTTGTAGTTATTACGAATAGACTTCGATCTGCTCTATCAGTGAAACGTTGAAGAAAATGTAGTGTTTTTCATGCCATTCATGTGTGTAGATTTGATCAGTCTACTGGAGTTAGATGTTTGCTTCTAGAGTTTGAATGACAAGTTCTGGGATATTTTGGTTGAATCAATAATTATGTGGGATCTTGTCAAACCTTTGGTGAAATGTGAGCCTATGTCAGTTTTATCTTTTCTGCCTAAACCCTTACATTTTTGTTTGTAATGCTATTGCCGTTTGGCGTACTAGCCCCCTGCACCATGAATATAGTTTGAGCCTCATATTGCATCGTGTTCTTCATTCCGTGCTTATACTAGCGAAGGGCTATACACATTTTATTCCAAAATTGCCAGTCGCTTGTGTCGGTGAATCCTTGTTTGGGATTTCCATGATTACCTTATTCTGTTTTGAAAAACAAGCAGATAAGAATTTGTCTCGTTGTAACTGATTTTGAACCATGATGAAGGAACTGACTTTCCTCGTTGGACTGATTTTAAACCTATTTACCAAAAGAACAGAGGATTCTAAACCGTGATGAAATCTGAAGCTGCATCCTAATAGGCATACAGGAAGAATACTGTGTTTTTTTAGCTTATAATCTACTGTCAAAGTAGCTTCAGTTCCATATATAGCACCTTCTCTTTTCCTGAAGAAATTACAGTGATGCGCTAGAGTTAATTAAACTTGGCTACTTTCACAGCAAAGCAGTTACCATGGCTTCATGGTGGTTAAGTGTCAGGTATAAACTCACAAGTCACTAGAGCAACTGAAGGAAACACAACTACACTGTGTTATACATAATATTTCTGATAGAAAGATACAAGTAGCAGCTTTAATATCGATATATAGTACATACGGTTGTGTGCTCGTCACCATTTCCGTTCAACCTCAACCTCAACCTCAACCTCAACTGACTCCTTGATCACTCTCCTAGTGCGAAGGCAGCGGCGTCGAAGCTATCGGAGAGGCCGGTGCCGGTCTTGAAGGTGACCTTCTCCGGCGAGGCCTCGGGAACATAGACATCAACAACGCTGAGCCACAGCATCAGCTCCTTGGTCTTTACACCTGTGATCTTTCGCAGCTTCCCCTTCTCAACAAATGCCGTCACCTCAGACGCGTAGGACACTGTCTGTTTGATCTTCTTGAACGTGTGCTCCAACTTCTTCCTCCCCTGCACCAGCCACATGAACCCCGTGGCCCGGTTGTACCCGAACTCCTGGATGTCCTCCAAGGGGAGCAGGCCCTTGGGGAGGCCCAGCTCCTCCAGCAGCTCGGCGGACTTCTTCCTGCAGGTGGCGTCGCCATTGAAGACCTCTGCGCCAGCTCGGTGGCTCTCGATGGCCTGCGACGCCATTGGCACCTTGCTGTCAAGTGGTTCTGTTCTTGGAATGTGTTGCATGCAAATGAGCTAAGCTTGTTGTGGTGAATGGTGAATTGGTGACACAGAGGCTGCAGAGGCAAGTTTATATAGACGTCTCAGGTCTGAAGCCTTGCTTGCCCCTGTGCTATTTGATTTAGAAACAGATTAGGTTCTGCAAACTAGAATTAATCAACGGCCGAGCAATGAACTGATGAGTCATGACCCTTGCCATATCTGACTTCAGACCAGCATGCATACTCTGACGCACAAAGTCACTGACCAAGTCAGGAGACGCATAACTGGCAGTAGGTTCTCAGCGTCTTACTATGCAAATGACCCAAGTCTCACCACGTCATTGTAGTGCATAAACGGTTAGCACGCCAACGTTTAAAATATAAACAGTTAGCACGCCAGGACCAAGTCAACGTTTAAAATAGAAACAATTAGTAGCCAGAGTTGACCTACTGATGCCTTGGCTCCTCTGAAACCAAGTGAAGAATTTCAGACTTCCGTATAACATGGAGCTGTTACTTGTTGACATGTTACAATTCAGCCAATTATGATGTCGGGATCTCACATTTCAAATTTCTCTCATGCAGATGTAAGTTTCCCGGTTGTCTGATGAGCCACAGTCCCAGATTGGCTGCAAAGGACACACATCACGGAAATTTATCAAATTTCAGGTTATATAACCAAATTTTATGAAACAAGATGCTGACCACATAAAAATTTGTGGGGATAGCATGGAGCATATAAACTTCGTAGGATGTTTTAATTTCTATGCTTCTTTGTGTGTAGATATTTTTGGAAGGAAGAAATTGTATTCATTTCATCGGCATTTCGTTTCAAGCAGATGTAACGGAGTACATATATTTATTGATCAAGTAGGACAATGGAGTGGTATACCAGCTTATTACAGGCAGGACCGATTGAACCTGGCACCAATGATCAAGCCAACAAATTTATGAGAAACTATCCCTTAATCAAAACTGATGTAGAAGTGTGGTCCAACCATAATCTCATGCTATTTACTGTTACTACTACCGAAATTCCCCCTGATTCCAGGGCAACTATTTGGAGTAGCACCAGTAACAGGCAATCAACTCACTGTATCTTGTGAAAATATATGCCGCAATGCCCAAATTCCAACTGGAGTAGCAACAACTGTATAGTTTGTACACCTCCAGTTATCTGACAGTGCATTATTCTGTTAGTACTGAACATTCTACACTTAACAAGGTAGCACAGTTCCACAAATATCCCTTTTTTTCCACAAATATCCTCAAAATTAATATTGATGACTATGCTCTTAACCTGATAGGAAAATATACAAATATTCTCCACATTAACATATCCTGATAAGGACGAAATTGGTCAAGTGTCAGACATTTGTAGTAAGAGATAACAATTTTCTATGAACGGAATTCATTTTGCGAAAAACACTCTGCAAGATACAAAGTTACAAACTCCATACGGGTAATAAGAAACATACTTATACGTGCATCGTTCCAACACAAAAACAAAGAAGGACAGATATTGCATCATACATATGTAGCACCATCAACATAGATTATAGATAGTACGATTACGCAACCGGCATCATTTCTAATTAAGTAACTGAATCTGTGTTTACTCCCCGAGCGCAAAGGCAGTGGCATCAAAGCTATCAGAAAGGCCAGTGCCGGTCTTGAAGGTGACCTTCTCCGGCGAGGCCTCGGGAACATAGACATCAACAACGCTGAGCCAGAGCATCAGCTCCTTGGTCTTGACGCCAGTGATCTTCCGCAGCTTGCCCTTCTCAGCAAATGCCGTTACCTCAGTGGCGTAGGACACGGTCTGCTTGATCTTCTTGAACGTGTGCTCAACCTTCTTCTTCCTCTGCACCAGCCACATGAACCCCGTGGCGCGGTTGTACCCAAACTCCTGGACGTCCTCCATGGGCAGGAGGCCCTTGGGGAGGCCGAGCTCTTCCAGCAGCTCGATGGATTTCTTCTTGCAGATGGCGTCTCCGGTGACAACCTCTGCGCCGGAGCGGTGGCTCTCAATTTGGGACGCCATTGGAGTTTTACTAGTTTCTAGCAAAGGGTGCTGACCTGGGAATGTACTGTGTTGTATTCAGATGAGTTGAGCTTGTTGTGATGAAACTTGAGGCAACGGAGGCAGGTTTATATAGAGGTCCCAAGGCCTGCCCCAGTGTCACTTAATTCTGAAACTGTCTTGAATCTTGTAGCTAGAATTCAGTGGCAAAGGGAATGGGCTCTGACCCTCGTAGGCAATAGCAGAGCTGCACAGGTAACCAGATCTGACTTGTGACCAGCAAGCATACTCTGACGCACAAAGTCACTGACCAAGTCAAGAGACGCACAACTATTTCAGTGTCTAGTGCAGACTGCAGACGAAAAGTCTTGCAGTTAGCACACCACGACCAAGTCAGAAATTTATAACTGGGCAGCCAGAGATGACCGTTGGACACGTTGGCTCCTCCGAAACCAGGTGAGAAATTCTATGCCGTATCATGTGTCTGGGTTCTCAGATGAGCCACAGTCCAGATTGCCTGCCAAGGACGGATACAACGGTAATTTAGCAAATTTCAGGTTATTCAACAAACTTTATGAAACAAGGCGTTGATCCAAACTAAAATTATGTAGGGATAAAAGGGAGAATGTAAACAGTAACTTTTTTTTTGATGAATCAATGAGGGGCTGAGTAAGCTCAGGAACATTTGGTTTCATCAAAGCAATATTACAAGATCAAGCACCTGTGAGGGGGTGTTTGGGTCAAACAGCTAAATTTTAGCCCATGTCACATCGAATATTTGGTTACTAATTATGATAGACTAATTATAAAACTAATTACATAGATGGAGGCTATTTCGCAAGACGAATTTATTAAACTTAATTAATTCATCATTAGCGCATGCTTACTGTAGCACCACATTATCAAATAATTGACTAATTAGACTTAATAGATTCATGTCGCAAATTAGCCTCCATCTGTATAATTAATTTTATAATTAGTTTATGTTTAATACTTCTAATTAGTAACCAAACATTTGATGTGACATGAGCTAAAATTTAGCCATAGCATCGAAACAACCTCTGACTCACATTACAGGCTGACATTGATCAGGCTACAAACGGTTGCAACTTGCAACCCAAACAGGGGAGGAAAGGGACGTACAAGGCTCCGTAAGGCAAACGCACTGACAAAAAAAAGTAGAGAAGCCCCAAAAGGCAGCACTCAAGTTCAAATTTGAAATTTGAAACTTGCCCCAAGCTAGGTTGCTGGTGCCTCTGCCTAGGAAGCATGACGACACATCATAGCATTTCTATTCTTTCTCGTCCAACTTCATGTATCCATTCCACAAATCACTTCACCGGTGCATCGCCCTCTGCCGTGCTGCACGGCACTCTACCATGTTTTAATTTCTTAAGCTTCTTTGTCTCCAGACACTTTAAAAGGAAGAAATTGTTTTTATTGAAAACAGAATAGCAGATGTACTGGAGTACACATGGTTACTGATCAAGCGAGACAATGGAGTGTTAACAGCTCAAAGGTAATCCAATGGACTTGGCACGAATGAACAAGCTAACAAATCGAAGAGAGAAACTACCCCTTAAACAAAACAGGGGTACGACACTAAAGGCCAACAAACAAAGACCAGCAGCAATCTCACAAATGCTAAAAGTGTTGACTTGTACATTCAACACAAATCAAATTAAATACTGCAGATTATGAAGATGAATTCAATGGAAGCACACTGTCATGCAATTATAAAATGACCTCAGGGGTTGACCTGAAAACATACACAAAAATGCAAGGCTGAACGCCCAGATCCCAGGGCTGCTATCTGGACTAAACCAACAAGCCATCAGTTCATCATATATCATGAAAATATATTCCTCTATGCTATGCATTGTTCTGTCAAAACCTCTATTGTTCAGAGGATATATAGTGGTTACATGGTAGATAGAGTGTACTTGGTAGCAAGAAATTTGTAATAAGTATCGGCTTTGTACACCCTCGGCTGTAGCGGAGTTTGATAATATTGTAACTTGTGGCATCCTTTCAGGACTAATAAAATGCGACTCCCACATAGGCCAGATTTGAGAGACATCTGTAATAATAGACAACATTCATATGAACTGAATTCATTTTGCAAGAAAACTTCAAGATACAAACTCACACGGGCAACAGTAGGAACATACTTATACATGCGTCTTTGCAACACAAAAGGAAGAAAGACAAATATTGCATAATTTCTGGTTGATCCAACTGACTCCATATTTACTCCCCAAGCGCAAAGGCTGTGGCGTCAAAGCTATCAGAGAGGCCAGTGCCGGTCTTGAAGGTGACCTTCTCAGGCGAGGCCTCAGGAACATAGACATCAACAACGCTGAGCCAGAGCATCAGCTCCTTGGTTTTGACACCAGTGATCTTCCGCAGCTTGCCCTTCTCAGCAAATGCCGTTACCTCAGTGGCGTAGGACACGGTCTGCTTGATCTTCTTGAAGGTGTGCTCAACCTTCTTCTTCCCCTGCACCAGCCAAATGAACCCCGTGGCACGGTTGTACCCAAACTCCTGGATGTCCTCCATTGGCAGGAGGCCCTTAGGGAGGCCGAGCTCTTCCAGTAGCTCGACGGACTTCTTCCTGCAGATGGCGTCTCCGGTGACAACCTCTGCGCCGGAGCGGTGGCTCTCAATTTGGGACGCCATTGGAGCTTTGCTAGCAAGTGGTTCAAACCCGGGAATTAGGCTGTCTGGTGTATGCCAAAGTTTGTTGTGATGAAACTTGAAGCAATGGAGGCACGTTTATATAGAGGTCGCATGGCCTGTTTAGGTGTTACTTAATTCTGAAATTGACAGGAATCTGTAACTAGAATTCAGAGGCAAACGAATGGGACTCCTGACCCTCTTTGGCAATAGCACAGGCGCACAGCTGCACAGGTTGCCGTATCTGACTTGTGGCCAGCAAGCATACTCTGACGCACGAAGTCACTGACCAAGTCAAGAGTTGCCCAGCCAGCTAGTGGCACAAGTCCTATCGCGTGATGGCAGTACCAGAACAGTTAGCACAGAACGACCGAGTCAGCAAAAATCTAAAACTGGGCAGCCAGAGGTGACTGACCGAGTGACTGATGCCTTGGGTCCTCTGAATCTGAAACCAAGTAAAAATCTGCAGACATATCCATGCTGTATCTTATGGAGCTCAGGAGATGTAACTTGTAAGTTTTAGTTGGCAAGTTATGAGTTAGCCATATTTATGAGCCACAGTCCCAGAAACTTATCGCGCTTATCGCTTCTGAATTAAGAATATCTGAACTATGGACGTTCAGGAAACTCAAATGAACAGCAATACCTTGGCCAGCAGACGTACCTCAAGGTCTGGAGGGCAGAGCAAAACACCATACTCACTGGCAACTCTCAGCATACAAATATTTTTTAAGGAATGAATAATATACGTTTCAGGCTTACACTGCAAGTAGATGTACTAATGAACACGGTCATAGATCAAGTACGAGCATGCAAGTGTAACTGCTTACAGGAAAAAACTTGCCACGAATGATCAAGCTAACTAATTCAAGGAAAAGCTGCCCCTTAAACAGAACATTTATTTTTTTGAAGATAATATCAGCTGATTAATGAACCAAATTTAGCACTTGATAACAGTGTTTCTCTTAGAAATAAGGACATCATGTTCCAATGGCTAACCAAACTGCAGCAATTTATTATGCACAGCTACAGCAGTTATAGCGATACTTGCATGGATGCATAGTCAAGATAAAAAAAAATTCAGCCAAATTTGGCTCCCGCGCCAAACTGGCCCAAAATGACCTTTCCCGCTGGCCGGTCCATCTATAACCCGCACCAAACTCTAAAAATGGCCCAATTCCCGCACCAAATTGGCCCAAGATTGCTCAGATGTCATTCCAGTATAAAATTTGCTCAGATCATGCTGTTTACTATAGGTGCAATATCTTGCGATATGTTGCATTATTTCTTTGTTGTTATATGCAATTGTGATGTATGATGCAATAAATATAGTTTCAAATAAAATCATGCCAAATTTTTTAATTTTTTTTGAATTTGTTTGAATTTGATCCGAAGTTTCCAATATTTCATGTTTGTTGGTGAGGTCCGAAAAATTTTGTTTACCGGAATTGTAAACCCCTCCTTCGATCTCACTGCCTCCACTGTCACATTGAAGTTGAAGGTAATCATGGATAAGATTCAGAACTACAGCTTTGCCACTAAGAGCTTGTACATTATTCGGGCTCCATGGGGCGATCTTCTGCAAGTTTGGAGTGTTTAATAAATTAACAAGCTTCTAAGTATCCAGCTAATTCAAAGCCACAAAATGGTGAACAAAACTAAAATTAGGTGAGTAAGAGTAACATGCTGCATATGAATTTGTAGTGTTTAATTTCACACACTCATCGTTGAGGTCAAATGAACATACTCATTCCAGCCTTCCATTGAAAGCCAAACTATGGAGTACAGAGTAGGATAAATCCAGGGTTTACCAGCGTACTAATAAGGCAACAAGCCTGACAGAACTTTTCACCAACAGTCAAGCAGACACCATTAAGCTGATACATGATTAGTATACTGATAAGTCAACTCGGCAAATCGAATTGCCTGATCGATATCCAGGGACCGATATCTCAATTAATCATTGATTAATTGTGATTAATCGAGCGACTTGAAAACACTGAATTTAGCACTACCACTACTACTGTTACCTACTTCTCTCCTTGACCAAGAAGCCTCCACATGAGCACCTTTTGATGGTCAAGCAATGTAAGCATTTATTCTTGGTCCCTCGCTTGTACAGGCTTCCCAGTGCTGCAGAAATTCACAAATAATATCAGCTAATTGAGGAATAGATTTCCCTCATTGAAAATCTATCTTTTAACCACAGACAAGGGACAACAACTTGCTGCTAATGGCAAACCAAACATTTAAACAACACTAAGTAATTATCCCCAGCTCCACAACACTAAGTTATTATCCCCAGCTCCACTAGTTACTGCCACACTTGATTAAAAACCTCACTGCAAGAAAAAACACTGACCTTTGTCTAACACAGATAATCATCCATACGCTAATGAATGTACAAGGTTAAAATGCTTGTGTCTGAACTCTGAAGTACAGCAACTAGAAACCCACATAGGAAATGGCATTCTTGGTTTCTCTCCTGCTGGAGACTTTTTTCCTTGAATGGATTCTAGGAGCCTTCTTGAATCCTGACCGAGCAACCCAGCCTAAATTAAATGTTCATAACATGTGCGCCACATGAATAAATTCCCAACTGTCTACCTAATTCTCAGAATGGTCCACTGGAAGTAAAATTACTTGTAACATATATTTATATCATATCGCAATACACAGCATCCATAAACTCGCTGTTGTTCAACACATTCATCTGTTATATTTTCATGCTACCGACTGAAATAGTACTAAATCTGAATATTGGCAAATCACAACTAAGTTAAAATTTATACAGGGTTAAAAGATGAAACAAATTACAACTACTAAGACAAGTTATCAACTTAACAGTTCACAGCAACGATCAAGCGAGCAAAATTAAGAGAAACAGACCCTCAACAAAATGCAGAGACCCTGAAGGCCACCACACTAAGACCATCATCAACAATAAAGCTGATACTGTTTACCATTACTACCAAATTTCTTCCTTGACCAAGAAGCTTTCACATGAGCACCTTATGTTTGTGAAGCGCTTGAAGCATCCGCTCTTGGTCCCTCATCATCCTAGAGGATAGACTTAGTGCTGCAGACATTTACAAATTTACAAAACAACATCAGCTAGATTGACGAATTTATTCACTCATTGAATTTTTACGTTTAACCAACGACAAGGGACCAACAAGTTGCTGATAATAGCTAACCAAACAGGCAAACAATACTAACTTACCATGCACAGCAGACAGCACCACCAGTTAACAGACACACTTCACCATTAAGTGAAGATGGACTCCAGACTGAAGAAAAACACTTACCTTTGTGCAATACAGATAACCAACTGTATTTTAATGTTACTAAGTGACACCGAAAAACCATAGCAAAGTAGTACTCAATGTATGTGTTTAGAGCGTAAGTGTAGAAACTAGAAACCAATGTAGGTGATGGCATTCGTCGTTTGTCTCCTGATGGAGACATTCATTTCTTGAAAGGATGCTGGAAACCTTCCTGGCCCAGTACCCCAACGCTAAATTTATAAATCAACCAATTGTCAAGACCCATAATCCACACATAACAGGTGTTATACATCACCAAATTCCAAGGTATAAAGTATGTCTATCCAATTCTAAGAATGGTCCATAAAAAAAATCAAAACATAAAAATAAAAATAAAAAAGCTATTTGTAACATAGGTTTATAGCAAATTGCAATATTCTGCTTCCATGAGTCATTGTTTTTCAGCACATAAACATCGGTTATACTTTCATTTAACTAAAATAGTAAAATGAATCAGAAAATCAGCAAATCACAACCAAATAAAGTTGTATGCGCTAAAGGATAAGACAAGACTGCAAGGCTAGTAGTACCTGGAACGCAGAAGCTCATGTAGGCAACAACGTCAAGGTTTAAAATGCCCTCACCCAAATTCTTGACCTCGTCGGACTCTAGATGAATAGTGAATAGCCCATCACAAGTTCACACGAAAATGACACTGATGCCTTCTACAATGGCACACACATAAGGCAAGACCGAGTGGTTAGAAACTGAAACTGGTAGCGCCTTATCAAGCTCGATGACTCTTCTTTGTGCCCATTCGTCATATCTGTTTGGACCAGCCTCCCTAGACCAAATACAGAGTTTGGACTCCTGTACGGTGGCGAATCCCAGCCCACCACCCTCTGAGGACAATGTTCCATCCATGGAACGCAGATGGTAGATTGATTATGGATTGCTTTTGCTCGCCCAAATCATACTCCATTTCTGGTGTTCCAGTTGTAGTTTAGAGTGCATCCCCACAAGGGCACGGTGTCCTTTCAGGATCCAGTCATCCTGGTGCTGCACAGAGATCGATTTGCTCCATGCTCCTTCCTCGGATGAGTATACATGGGCTGATGACGGGCGTACGTGCAACTCTCCCCAAGCACATCAGTGACCGCGACGACCACGAGGAAGGGGCCCCGGCTGCAGCCGAGATGGTCACACCCTGCCGTCGAGCAGAGCACCGCGGCGGCGGCGCTACAGGTCGAATGCCTGAACCGCGGCGTCGGCAGCCACCGCTGCTCGTCCGTGATGGGGTCCCACACGACGAGCTCCGCCTGTACGGTGGGCGAGATCGACAGAAAATCGTGCGCCAGCACGCGGCCGTGGCGGGCGTCGAGCACGCGCCAGGAACCGCGGACGGCGTGGGGCGGGCGGAAGGAGGAGGCCGGCACGAAGTCGGTGCCGCGTGGGCTCCGGTGGAGGAAGGCCAGCATTGGGGGTGCGGGGTGGAGCTCGCTAAACCTGCGGCGGAAGCTGGCGCCGGCGATGAGGCGGCACCAGGGCTTGCAGACGAGGGCAGCGCGGACGAGGCTCGCGGGAGGCGGAGGAGGACCTCATCTACGAGTTCGTCCACGAGAGACCCCGGCGGCGGACCCATGGTACGACCCCGGCGCGGCGGCGGGCGGCGGAGCAAGGGTTTGGTCGGGGAAGGGAGGTAGGAATTGCGCGAGAATGGGGAGGGAAAAGCTCTACATTAATAACCCTGATAAGCTATAACCCTCCAAAGTACAGGGTTTATCTCCAAGAGTCTTTCTAAATTTCACTCTTTAAATTATTATTTGAAGAATCTTCTCTATAAAATTTATTTTCTATATATTTTTATTCTTCAACAAATTTTCTACATCTTGTGTATACTTTATAAAACTATTTTCGTTATCTATATTTAGCTAGCGAGAAATGCAGAATAGTGGATGGCTATATTTGGATAACCAGTTAGAGAAGCTGTTGTTGAAGGGTATTTTTTTTATTAAAATCTCTATTCCTAACAATAAGGAAAGATATGGAAAGTCTTTTAAAGTTGCTCTTAACCCCCTAAACTAATATTGTACGTCCTAAGCTATTCAAAACTGTGTAAATAACCCCTTAGGTGGTTTTGAATTGTGGTTTTGATGGTGTGGCGCCTTATATGGATGCTGACATGACAGTGACTTAACGAATGACATGTGAATCATCTACATTAAACAAAAAGAGAGTAAAGATATTGAAAGTAGAAGTCATAAATATTTGATTTCAAAGTATTTTGTTATACTTTATAGATAATTTTATGCATGCTATATATGCAAGTTTATCCATGTCAGCATGCCACCTAAGCAAAACCACCTTCAAAATCGTCTAGAAGGTTATTTAAACGGTTTTGAATAGTTTAAGATGTTCAATATCCTATTTTATAATTTAGGGGTTAAGTAGACAAACCCTGTACTCTTTTTCGACTGGGGAGAGGCTTGGCTTGTGGTGTGGTTCTGCCAGGTCGGGCCACGAGTGCAGCGACAGTAGCCATCTGGTTCCTTTGCTCTGGGATCCTGGCCGCACGCTATAAATCCAACGATGTGGACACTGGTGATAAACTCATAGGACATTACGTATGGCCGAACAAAATAACAGAGCACATAGCCATATACTCAAATAGCTTGAGCAGCAGAAAGGAAAAAAAAGGAATTACTAGAATTCTTTGATAAGAAAATTACTAGAATTTAGCAGCGGCATGCATCTCATGCTAACGTGTAATTTTTCTTTTTCTCAGCCCTCGGCATTGCTAAAAGTACTTTTCTAAGCTTTTTGACCGTGCAAAGGCTGTATCAAGAAACTTTAGGGCGATGCAAACGAGGAATGTACCTTAGACGATATAACTGAGGTGAAAGAGTGGCGGCGCGCGGGTAGTGGGGAGGAGGGTGGAGCGGACGATAAGTTTGGAGGACTAGGGTTTACTTAGAATATCAATCGTTAGATTTGAATCGGAAGGTGCAAATTTACATGATTTTATACATAGGAACATAATATCATGCTCTACCAATTTGGACCGGACTTGTTTCCAAATATACGCTAGACTAATCGCACATAGAAGGATCCCCTAAACTTCACTAACAAGTGGGACCTACGCCTTCTGACCCCACATTCGACGAGTGTTGGTACAACTCGCCCATGTCCATCCAAACCTATGGCCTCCCTTGTTATCGTGTGCTTACGCACCTTGGGCTATAAATGTGTCCCCGGTATTCTCTGGTTTGCGTGCTCATTTGTCATTTTCTTTTTTCATCACTACACCTTCTTTCACAACACATTCTCTTTGCAATGGCTTTCCGGGCGCAAGCAGTGGCCTGGGGAAAGGCCTCGCTAGGCAGGATGATGAGGGTGAAGGGCGCAGGATCAGCAGCCACATCGGTGGTGGGGGAGGGAACCAGTTGTCCTACGAACGCGGAGGTAGGGGAAGGCACTGTCAGCCGTATGGGTGCGGTGATGGTGGAGGGCAAGGTGCCGGCGGGTATTATCAGCAGCCACTCAGGCATAGAGAGAGTGGAGGTCTAGGCTGTGGCGGCGTGGAGGCGCCAGCCAATCCCATCACACCATGTATTGTAGCGCCGTAAGTCCCAGCGCAAGCCTCCGCTCTTGCGCGCTCACATGCGCCTGGATCTGTGTCGAGTTCAGATCCATTCCCTCTGAGCCCCACCATCAAAGCTGCGATTACTCTGGCGAGAGACATGGAGAGGCTAGGCATTGCGGACCCTGCTCCTTCTGCGCCTTCAGCTAGATCTCTATCGCAGGTTCTTGGGTACCTGTCGTCCGAGCCTCCACTTGTATCGAGAAAGGGATCGCCCACCCGGTGCGCCCGGGGTGTGGCACGTTAGGGAGAAGGGTCGTCATCCACGCGAACCACTTCCTGGTCGAAGTGGGGAACAATGACATCTGCCATTACTATGTAAGTTCCCCACTCCTCTCCATCTACTCATGCATTTGTAGTATCCCATAGCTCTGGATCCGTTCACATCAATCTAGTGAGGGTTGCTTTCATGTTTAGGCATGCTTGGTCTTTATGTGAAGCAATATTTATCGAGATTAACATCCTTTGCTAGTATTTACTGCAGTTTCTCACTATTTTTATCCTTCCGTTTTAGGGTTTTATTCGTTAGTAGTTTTTGTTGGTGCCGGATCTGATTTATATTATATTCATCACCATATGCATTTCTTATGCCATGCCATTCTCATGTGGATTGTCACCATTGTGGGCTTGTTCTGTTGGATATAGTGGCCAACATGCCTTTAGCTGAATTGGTTTGGTGGCTCTCTTTTGGTCCCGAGGGGCAAATTTCAGGCTGGGGTTAAAAACAATCCCCTTATCTGTCCCAAACCAAAGCACAGGTCTAAGGTCTAGCCCAAGTCATTGGTCATCTCACACGGGCTAAAGTGCCGCTACGTAAGGGTGGGGAACGGGTTTTCTCAACTTGCGTGAGAAGGTCTTCTCTATGCAAAATGTTCAGATTTTGTCTTAGCCCCTGCAGGTCGAGTTTTTTTTTTGGTTGGATGTAGTAGGTAGAATTTTTTTATTTTCATAGAGGAAATATTAGCAGTCCAATTTCATCTTATTTTCTAGGTCCTTAAGTGGTAATTCTTCAATTGCCATTCTGAGCAGAGTCTGCCTATGATGTACTTGCTTCCATGTTTTTATGTAGAAGATGGGTTGGCAATGACGCCTCAGGTTCTGCCCATCAAGCACAGCTTTGTTGCATTCACCATTTCCAGATATGACATGGCATCGATGGTCACTTCTATACTGCTTTGCCAGTGATCAATGTTTTTTAGGCAAGGTCTTGGGTCCTCTTGCAAATTAGTGTCTGCACGGTGGATATGCTCTTTAGGATTTGGGTTTGGTTGGTGTTCCGCTGGGTTCTGGTTCTTTCTTTGGTAGCCATTCCCCTTTTGAGCTTTCATTTTGCACCTCGTGCTGTCGTGCATTACCTGTTCTAGCCAGAGGTATTTATCTGTAATTACTAGCTGTCATTTCAGAAATCAGTTTAATCTCATGCCATCAGATGAACTTGTAAATTCCTACTTGAGGCTGCACCATTATCTTCTCTGGCGAATTGGTTAGGGGTAGAATTGGGAGGAGGGTTACTGGGTTAGAATTTTGTAGTCATGACCCGTTTGGAGGGAGGCATTCGTGGTTTGATGCTGATGCCGCTGAAGCCTTGGGGTTTGCATGGATTTGAATTTTGAATATTTTTTTTTAAAAAAGAGATACACGAAAAATGATAGGTAGCAATTTTGACTTCATTTGCGAGATAATTTGAACGTGTTCCAGAACTGCATACTTGATCAGTAGCACTGCACATGTGCGTTTGGAGTGTAGCTGATAGGTATGGTTTAATTTGTTTGTGTACTAACATTTCTTTGATTTATGTTGCTTATGTATTCATGAAACATTTTATCATTATCTTCTAATGTTTGATTGGAAGGCTGTTGTTTTGCCCCATGCACATTTTACCTGCAGGTTTCAATAAGTCCTGAACCGAAGGCGAGAAGAACCAACAGGGTGCTGCTTTCGGAGCTTGTCAGGGTGCACGGTGCAACATCTCTCGCCCACAAGATGCCTGCCTATGATGGAAGCAGGAGCCTGTACACTGCTGGAGAGCTGCCATTCAAATCAATGGATTTTGTTGTCAAGTTAGGACGCCAAGAAATGTAAGCACCACACCTGTGTCCTATGTGTCTTTTGCACAATCTGCTTTGTGATTTGCAGCTGCTAACTAGGGCATGCACTTTGTCTCCTATTTATCTTAATTGCTGAAATTCAGTGAGTACAAGGTGGCAATTCGATATGCGGCACGGGAAATCTGTACCACCTGCAGCAGTTCCTCAACGGGCTGCAAAGGGACTCGCCACATGACACAATCCAAGCACTTGATGTTGTCATGCGGGAGTCTCCTTCTCTCAAGTATGATATCAGTGATATTTCTTCACCGTTTCTTTGCTAAATATCTTGTTTTGCTGGACCAGATGACCATGTGGTTACTGATTTCCTTACGTTTTGCAGTTATGTCAGTATTTCTAGATCCTTTTTCTCCAAGCAATTCGGTAGTGAGGACATCGGTGATGGGATGGAGTGCTGGAGAGGTTATTACCAGAGCTTGCGCCCCACTCAATTGGGCCTCTCATTAAACATTAGTACCGATCTTTTCCAAAAAAAATCAGTTTGTTGAAAATTGCACTACTTGATATTTAGAGGCTGAATTGAGCAACTCCCGGCATAGTTTCAACTTGGGAATTGTGTGTGTAAGCCACATACAAGTTGTTTTGTTGGTGTGCCATTATTGGTTCCACAATTATGTGTATGCCATTGGAATTTGTGTCTCAAGTTCAGGTAGCATACAAACAAATACGAACTTAGTTGTGGCACATGATCAAAACAACAGCTCGTGTGTGGCATACATTTACATCAGTTCAAAAATCGAGCCCCCCCCCCCCCCCCCCCCCCCTACAACACTTGAGTAGGTTATAAATGGGTCTTCATTTTTATGTTTATAGGAATGTTCTTGTGCATTTCTTTTCTGTTTTTTAACCTCTTGATCATACTTATATTTTTCAGACATTTGCTCAACATCATTTTATAAATCTATCCCTGTGATACAATTTGTTGCGGAGTTTCTGCGGGTGACAAACCCTTTGCAGCCTTTTTCGGACAGGGATCGTTTGAAGGTAATATTTGTCAGCAAAGGTTGTTACATACAGTTTACAGTCACTAACTGATCTATTTCTATTTTTTCAGATTAAGAAAGCCCTGCACGGAGTTCGTGTGGAGACTACACACCAGCAGGGCAAAAGGAGCATCTACAAGATACCTGGGATTACTTCTGTCCCACTGGCACAGCTGAGGTACCCCATTTGTCATATCTCTTCTCTCGATTCCTGTTCGGTATATAGTACTATCTTCCAATACAAACTTGTTGCCATTTCTATCTTCAGCTTCTCTAGGAACGATGGCCCTCAGCTGACTGTTGTTCAGTACTTCGTACAACAGCACAAGTACCGGCTGCAATACACTGCTTGGCCCTGCCTGCAGTCCGGCAATAATTCTAAGCCGATATATTTACCGATGGAGGTAACAATAGCATCATTTGTGGTACGCAACACCTGATGCACCATGCTAAGTATATGTATAATATGCTTGCAGGTGTGCCAAATTATTGAAGGCAGAAGTATACTAGGAAGCTCAGTGATATACAGGTAGCCAGCATACTGAAGGCAACCTGTAAACGTCCCCACGAGAGGGAGAACAGTATCATTCAGGTATGTGTCCATCCCACTTGTCTTTGTCACGGCTTTTATTCAAACAACAAACGAACCGGTCCACTGGTTGGACCGATAAAAACCCTGAACTGGTGATCCAACCGGTTTGGTTCAATCAATAGATCGGTCATGCAATTGAACCGGTGCGAATCGGTTGAACCAACTGGTTTCCTGTTGAAGCGGAACTTTGGACAATATACTATTGCGCTATTACCATGCTATCTCATATATTACGACATATGCGCTATGTTTGGGTAAGTTTTAATTTATTACATATATGATTGACCATACAAATCATAAAAAAATTATATTATATTAATAAATAATGAACCACTTGTTGGACTGGTAAACTAGTGAACCAATAGCCTGACCAGTTTGATTTCCGTTCCGGGTTTTCATTCTATGCTTTTATTAAGGGTTAGAATTTCTAGAATTCCTTTTGAAATATCTGAAGTTAAAAACTCTCCAATCTATTTAGTAAATTTCAAAAAGCAATATGGTTTCCTCAAATATGTATCCAAAAACTGCAAATTTAAGCAGGTGTAAGTAATGGAGTACATGTTTAGCTACAAGCAAGTGTACCACACATTTAAACGTGTATAGTGTAGTTTTTATTTCTTAAATTAACTCCTTTTCATTTTCTTGATCTAATGTCTTTTCTGATGTTTTGGAACATGAAAATAACACCCACATCATCATCAGCAATGGCGACCGTGTAAACATGAGTTGAGGTGGGTAGGGCCCGGGCAGGGAGCAGCGTATCGAGCTCGATAGCCCTTTGCCGTGCCCATGTGGCACATTCACCCGGACAGCCAGACTCTCGACCAGAGACAGAGCTTGGACTCCTGCACGATGGCGAACCCCGGCCCACCGTCCTCTGCCGCCATGAGCACAAGATTTCCAGAGTAGCACATCGGCGGTAGGCTGATCATGGATAGCTCCTGCCTGCCCAAATCATACCCTAGGATAGCGTCGTCGATGTCAAAACCAAAGTAGATTGCATTCCTCACGAGGGCATTGGGGACGCGGGGCGCTCGCGTGCGATAATAAGCACGCCGACCATCGCGGCGAGCAGAGATGGGCTCCGACCACGCTCCTTGCTCCGACGAGTAGACGCAGGCAGACGTGGTGCAATCGCACCAGCCCACCCACACGAAGACCACGAGGAAGGGACCCTCCCGGGGGCAGTCGAGGTGGTCGCAGCCCGCCGCCGCGCAGAGGAACGCCGCGTTCCACGACGGCGTGAACTTGAACGGCGGCATGGGCAGCCGGTGCTGCTCGTCGGTGGTGGGGTCCCACACGAGGAGCTCCGCCCCCGCGGGTGCTGCGGAGGAGGTCACGTGCTGGACCAGGCAGCGGCCGTGGCGGGCGCTGAGGATGCGCCAGTCCGGGCGGGCGGCGCGGGGCGGGCGGAACGAGGAAGTGGGCGCGAACGCCGCGAAGTAGGGGGCGGCGCCGTGGCGGTAGAGGAAGCCGAGCAGAGGCGGCGTGCGGTGGAACCGGCGGAAGCCGGGGCCGGAGATGAGGCGGCGCCAGTCCTTGCAGACGAGGGCGGCGCGGGCGAGGAGGGCGGGGTCGTCCGGCGGGAAGCGGGCGAGGACCTCCTCGACGAGGTGGCGACATGGGATGGGGAGGACTGTTATGGTCGGACCCCGGCGGGCGGCGCGGCGAGGTTTTGGGCGATCTGGGGAGACGAGGAGCTGAAGCGAGACACGGAACGGGGTGGCGATCTGCTCGTTACGTGGTGATCATCCGCGCACGGCGGCGGCGCCAAGCTACTTGATCGATCGGGGCCCCGGCGCCCCGGCCGGGCGGCGGCGGAACGAGGGTTTGGCCTGCTTGCCGACCAACCCTCGCCAACAGCAACGAAATACAGGCCCCCAGAAGGCCAACAGACGAAGACAGCCTATATAATGTTCGAGCTGGGTAACCATAAAGCTTATGTAATTATTACCGTGCGGCCCAATTTATTTCCTCTTCATCAAGGAACCAACATATGAACACCTTCAGTTTGTGATGCAGTTGAAGCACTAGCTCTTGGTCCTGCACATTACAGGGAGAATCTTTTTAAAATAACAATGGCTGGTTGAGGAACCAATTTTGTGCTCAATTAACATTTGTTTACCATCAACCACAAGAACCAATGCAACAAGTTTCTGAACCAAATGGGCCAAGTACCAAGCACTTGTTCACCACAGACATAAGAATTAAACACACACTTAAAAATCATTAAGAAACTATGAATCAAAATAGGAAGTAATACTTCACCTTGTTTAGCTTAGATATCATCACAGATGTTTCAATCTTGCAAATTGACAATCACAGATCAGAGCAAAGGAATTCACAGGATGGGCTTCCGGTTTGATTGATTTCCCCTTGTCTAAAATTACTTGTGCTAATGAAAATGGACATATGAAATTAGAACTCTTGGGAAGAATGTCTTACTGGAAAGAGGGATAGTATTAAGTGGGAGGTTTGATTGATTTCATCCCTGAGTCTTCTTTCTTGCAATTTCATATGCTTTACTTTACTGCAATATATAGTTTGGTGCATCTTCTGGTGGCTGAAATTGCTTGTATTACTGCTGCTGTGGGGTTTATGCGTGTAACACTTTACTATGCATGATGTTTGCAGTTCTTCTGATCTTCATTCTTTCTGGATCCTTGTGTAATGTTTTGAAGTTCGTTGCTTGCTAGTTGGTCTATAGGTTCTCTTTGGCTTGTCAGTAAGATGTTAACGGCAGCATGCTCTTGCGCTCTCTGTGCTTCAGAACTTCAGTTTCCAAACAAATATGGGAATGAATATGCTTCCCCTTGTCTCAATTTACTGGTGGGAAGGAAAATGGGCATATGAAATTAAAACACTGCAATTTTCAAACACATCGTCTAACTGCAATAAGGTTCAAGTTGTTGTGCCTGAAATTACTTGTATCACTGCTGAAACTTATTTACTGAACCAACACTGCATTGTGGAAAATTTCTTTTTCCTGTACTTTTGGATGCAAATTTATAATATCATAGTGCAAGGAGATTGTGTAGAATTAGGCTGATGCCAACTCCAGTTCTATGCTTCTAGTGCACTTTCCTCAGCAGTTTGGACTTTTGAATCTGAGCATTGACTCACCAGTTGGACTCCTGGATGGCAGATTCAGTTCTTCTTTTCTGTTGGTGGCACTCTTAATCTGTATAGGTGTGTCTGCACACTTTGGATTTCACTGTCGCTGGTTTTCTGGACCCACCTGGCAGAGCCGCCCGTGAGGCAGATCCCCACACCCCCGCTGTCTTCTTCCTACCGCAAATCGCATTTCGCCTTCCCAAATCGACCAAACCCTTTAATCAAAAAAAAAAAAATCGACCAAACCCTCGCCTCCGCCGCTCGCCGGGGTTGCGGCCAGCCAAGCAAGCAGCATGGAGGCGCTGATGGACGAGCTCGTCGAGGAGATCCTCCTCCGCCTGCCGCCGGGCGATCCCTCGAGCCTCGCCCGCGCCGCCGTCGTGTGCAGGCGGTGGTGCCGCATCATCTCCGACCGCGGCTTCCGCCGCCGGTTCGTCCGGCGCCACCCCGCGCCCCCCGTCCTCGGCCTCCTCGCCAACCTCAGGGACGGCGACATCGACGACCACAACGACTTCGACTTCGTCGCCCGCTTCGTCCCCGCAACCCCCTTCTGCCCGCGCTTCCCCGACCACCGCGACCGGTGCGCGCTCGACGCCCGCCACGGCCGCGTCCTCCTCACCACCACGCCGTGGGGCTCCGATCTCGAGGTCTGGGACCCGGTCACGGACGTGCTGTGGGAGCTGGCCCCGCATCCGCGGTACCTGGGCGACCCTTTCAGCTGGAACGCGACGGTGCTCTGCGCCGACCACGGCGTCTGCGACCACCTCGACTGCCACCTGGGGCGCTTCGTCGTCGTCTTCCTGGACTCCGACACTGGGACGATGCGTGTGCACCTCTACTTGTCGGAGGCTGCCGCCTGGAGCCCGCCGATGTACGGTCCTCAGTCCACAGTGCACGGTGTTGAAACATTGCCCACTGCTCTTGTTGGGAACGCGCTCTATTTCCTGATTGATGCGACCCAGAGCATTCTCGAGTGCGATCTGGCCACGATGAACATGTCTGTGATCCCTCTACCTCCTGAACACTTTGTCGACTTCGCGGTGCTCATGACGATGGAGGATGGTCAGTTGGGATTCGCAAGGATTGTGGGCTCCAGACTCTTGCTCTGGTCAATGAAGACGGATCCTGAGGGACATGCTGGATGGTCACAAGTCAGAGTCCTTGAGCTCGAGACACTGCTTCCTGCTGATGCCTTCCCTATCTCAGATGATTATGTTGGCTTTGCACATGGCGTTGGGGTCTTTTTTGTGCCCACGGAAGACAGGCAGTCCATCTTCAGCATTGATCTAAACTCTGGCTGGGTCAGGAACGAGGATTGCGGTGACGGTCAGACTCACGGCGTTGTTCCCTATACAAGTTTCTACACTCCAGGTACTGATTTGCTTACTTCATGATTTAACAATCCTCTAATCAGAAACATGGAAATAAGTATAATGATATATATTCTCACGATCAGCTAGTTTATGAAAGTGAAATGTCCGGTGAACTTTGATACTTCTAAACTCTTTGTCACGGAGTCCATGAAACTGGCTAGATGTGCCTAGGATTTTGTTCTTCTGCCATACATTTTGTGGGCAGATGAGGGGACTTGGCAATTTGATCTAAATTTAAGCAGAGCCAGGAAATTATCTGGCAAACATAGAAAAGCCAGATATATGGCTTAATTATTGTTTGTATTTTCTTCTGTGCATTTTAATAAGAAATAGTGCCACTCGTCTGGGTCAAAATATCATTTATCTTTGTTATCCTGAGGTGAATATATTCACTCTGTTTCTCTGTTCTGCAGATTTTCATCAGTACAGTGTAGCTCCTGTCTGAACTGAACAAGTGCTGACCAAATTGTAAGTTATTATGGTCACTTGTGGTTATTTTAAAGTTTTTCTTGATCATGAGTGATGAACTTATGTCTGAGGTTTACAACACGGCTTATTGGAGTTATTATTCAGTTCACAATTAGCAGGGTCTCGTCTCTCTTGGGAATGATGTGATATTGGATATGTGCCTTGCTTTCCATAAAAATGACTTTATACTTCAGTTTCTGTTTTGAGCAAGGTTGCCAAAACAGTAGTTTCAACCTTTTTTTAAACATCTTTGGAACTGGTACTAGGGTTATGGTTCAGTTCCAGTAAGGAAGTTAAAATGGTAGTTGTTTCAGAAAAAAGCTTGCAGGTATTTGTACTGTTGAGTCTGCCATTTCATTTCAGTTAGCATAACTATATCTAACTTTCTACTCAGCAGTGACTCCTGTGAGAACTAAGAACCAGGAGCACCGTGAGCAGCTAGTAGTTGCCGTCCATGCAAAAAGTCATGTTCGTATTGTAACAAGAGACCGTGAATGTTGACCAAATGTTGCTTGTTATGCAAAGGTTAACTGCTAACATATGATGGTGCCATGGGGATAATTTTGACAATGTGGAATGAAATTAATTGAAATAATCCATGTAAGCAGGTCCATCTCACAGCTGTGATTCTATTGTTCTGTAAAAACTAGGAGGCTCTGGTGTTTCTGCTATGAAATCATTACATGATGCTGAGCACTTAACTTGTTAATTTCATACATTGCATTAGATTGAATCTTTTTGCTTGGTTCCTGTGCATATAATGATGCTAAGTTGCTGACATTTGAAAATCTTGAAAGTACTTCTTTTGTTACTTTTGACCAAATTCATTTGTTTGGTAGCCTCCTGTTTTTTTTTTACTTCGAAACTTATGTGTGCACTATTTTATTTTGCTACTCAGTCATCAACACCTGCGTTGTATATTTGGAGCTTGGAAAAGGATGTTAAAGACTGAAGAGGTTTAGCTGGAAAAAAAAAAGCAACGAGTCAACCAGGTTGTGTATGCTTGTAAGGCCCAAAACAATCCGTGCTTTTCGGAAACTGTTATGGGGCTTCTAGAACAGTGTTTGCTTACTCTTGTTATCATTAAATAAACTTATCGTTAACTGCTTTATCCAGAGGCAAACAAGGTGCTCTTGGATGATGGAGTGAGGCGGATGCCAAAAATTTTTTTCCCGACCAAAGGTCTGGCTGAAGCAGTAGCGGTGAAAACCAACGCAAAAACTGTTATAGTCTCCTGACTAGAGCTTCAATCTGCAACCTTCAATGTCCTAGTATACAGTTACTGATGCATCTGATGATTTCATGTACTTTTCCGTTGCCTACATCCAACAGCAAGTTCAGTTCTTTTTTTTAATATTTTCTGTTGGTGACACACCGAAGCTGTACGCCTCTCTCTGCATCTTTTCTGTTCACCATAACTATCCGGAATCATATTGTCATGATGCCTGGCATGATTATGAACAATTTGTGTTCATGAAAGAGCTGTCTGAAAGTTGAATGGGTTCGGTTTGAATGGTGGAACTCAAATAAGGCAGCAGCGCCATAGGAGAGGAGAGGAGAGGAGAGGAATTAGAACTACCTCTATAGCATGCAGTTTTGCTCAAATTTTTGCTACAGATACAGCGCCATAGGAGAGGAGAGGAGGTGAACAAGGGTTGAAAAGGAGACAGTTTTTGCTCAAATTATTTACTCTTTATTTGACACTGTTTTGCTCAAGTTTGGACTGAACATTAGGATTTCAGAGTAGTATACGGGCATACAGCCCAACTCTCTGGCTGCTTCCTTGAGCAGCTTATTACTGCCGGCTCGTGTCATCGAGACCTTGGTGTGAGAAAAAAAAAGATATGACTCGATCTGCACCCTTTCTGTATTGTATGGTTCGTTGGTCGCATGGTTGACGCATTTCGGGCACATGAGAAATTTATTGTCATTGCTGTTACGTGCTCAGTGAACTGAAATGAGCTTCAAGTTGAGTTTTCACTTGTTAGTGGTGTGCGTTCCATTGGCTGCGTGCTCACTTCGTCTCGCCGTAGTTTTTGACTGAGTCTGTTCCCTTTCCTTATGCATGTGCATACCCTGCATGGCCACTCATCTTTCTTCATTTCTCCTTTTGTGGTAGTGTGCCATAAAACTATTTACACTTTACATCAAGAAGAGGGGGGCAAGGAGGTGGAGGGGGAAGAGGGCCGGCGGTGGCGGAGATGGATCCAGTGGGAGCGGGGGTGAGGAGGAGGAAGAGGTGGATCTGGTGGAGGAGGGGGTAGAGAGGGGGTGATGACAGGAGCATCAGCGTGCGGAAGATGCTAAGGTTAGGAGTGGTGGCAGGAGGTGAAGCGTGAGGGAGCACGAGAGTGCATGGGAGAATCATTGGAAAGTTTACAACCACGATTGATGGCTCTATTTTTTTGAGTGAACAACTAGCTATGTAAAGTATAATAGAAGATACACGCCTGAACTAGTCAGTTAGAAGTAAGAAATTAGATATATTCGAAAGATCAGATCAGGATCTACCATTAACGACCTAATTGTCGGTGGGCAAATAAAAAAAGAAAAAACTCGGCATGGTTTGACTTGGAGCTTTATGTTCTCACCATGGGTATGGTCCAGAAAACCCGTGATTTCACCCAGTAGTATTCCATTGATCTACCCTATGCATCTCTACTTAGTCTTGGTTCTCTCCAAACGTTAACCATGCACCATGTTAATTTCAGTGGCATACAACGGAATGCATCAATTTTCAGTGGCATATAGAGAATTCTCTCTAACTTCATTGTCCTGCGTCACGAGGGAATGAAACACAAATAGCTCCTCAAACAGCATCCAACATCTTTACTACTTCCTGTTTCTCACATATAAACCATGTTTATGCAATCTCGAAATTCCACAGTTTCAACTCAAACCAAATCTAAAGTATATGACAATTAGTCATCCCAAATGAGCCAAGGCGCATGTACAGGCCACTTGGTTTCCTCAAGCCCTAAACTTTATTTATGTTTTGACAAGATGGTCAAGTGGTTAATAGAACATCAGTCCAGTCTAAAAAATCAGCGCCTAGAAGCCGACAAGAGAGAAAAGGATGGCAGTAAAGGAGCTTTTGGCCCAGTTGTTGTACCATCAGATGTTGATATATAGATCGGTGGTAATTAACCATACATGCATTAGCTAGTGCCTGTCTCAAGCAAGGAACATATTCAAAAGCCACCAGGTTAGGTCAGGATTAGACGCTAATTAATCACCCTCCAAAAATCTGAATCAGGGAGGACGCATGGGGTCAAGAGTGCGGTCACAAAAGAATAAGAAAATCAAGCATGCTTAGTAGCTTAGTTTTGTTACTACTACTTGCTGTCGTTTCAATCTTTCGATAGATCTTTCGCGACGGACTAGGTTTTTGCCGCGCCTACGAAAAGGGGTCATCTGTCCAGTTCGGAATAAAAGATATTTAATTTCGAGCTTGTGCATGGTAATAATAAGCTTCACAGGCATATGAGAGGCCCTGGGTTTGTGATTACCACTTCCTTCACCACCTGAGACAAACAGAAACGGTACTTGTTACTGTCGGTGATATGCTTCAGAGGCAATCACTTATGTATCTATATTTGTGTATTCTTATCTAAGTGTTATTTTTATTTGGCAGCTGGTATCACTTACTTTGACCAACAAACTTGCGACTTGTTTGTGGTATATATAATCATGGCTTCCATAGACCCGCGCATGTATTGGCTGATAATTATGACACAAGAGAGACCGTCCGTCGGCAAGCAAGGTACTGGGGTTGTCGCTTTGGGTATTTTCACCAAATATGGATGAAGAAGTAATAATAGAATATAATTTTGATCATTCCTTGTTTTCACGTGGACTTGTTTCCTTTATATTTGAGATTAGCATATACGCTGAGGATGATGAAAAAACTAGCCCGTTTATGACCGTAGAGACCGGGAACATTTCCTTTAATATGTCAAATCCATAATGTAGACACATCTTAAGGAATATAAAGCCACCAGGCCAGGTGAGATCTAATCTATTGGGCATTAATTAGCTAGCCACTTGTCAAATAAAGATACCCGCTCCATCCGTTCCAAATTATAGGTTATTTTACCTTTTCTATATTCATAGTTTTTAGATTGTTAGACAAAATGATCTATAATTTGAAATAGAGGGAGTAGGAGTATAATAAAGTAGGCGCAGTCCATGCATAAAGACAAACCGAGAAAGAAACAAAGCACTAATGGCTTCCAACATCACTGACTTAATTAACTAGTCTTTCGGATATCATATATATTGTGTGTACTTTTAATGGTTGCCATATTCCTACGGTAATGGAAAAGGGATCAATCATCACACGCTTTCTTTTTCGTTTTTTTTTTTAATTAAGCAATGTGTCCAACTGCTTTATTTGTTCTTCTTTTCTTTCGGTGGAGTCAAGCAGCCTAATTCTGTGGGAGAGATTTGTCCATAGGACACTAGAAAACCGTGATTTTGTGTGGAGGACACCGCAATCGATCTGTATTCGTGCGGCACACTACAAAACTGCAGCACCTTGTGTGCAACACACCGCAACCCATTTTTGGCAAGGATGGTGAGTCGAAAGACAATTTTGCCCTTCCTTCATTGCCTTTTCACCGTGGTCCGACCGCTCCGTTTGGCTTAGAACGGATCTCGCCGGCCGCCTCTTCTCCTCTCCACGGACCCAAGATCTCGTCCGCTACCTCGTCTCCTTCACGTCGACAACAGATCTCGCCGGCGGCCTCGTCTCTTCCACGTCGAGAACCACCTGGCTGGCGGCCTGAATCGTCTCCTCTCCGTCACGAAGTACCCCACTGCGGGCTCCCTCGTCTCCATCGATGGTGCACGGCCTCGTCTCTTCCACGTCGAGAACCACCTCTCTGTCAGGAAGTACCCCACTGCGGGCTCCCTCGTCTTCATCGACGGTGTAAATGATGGAGGCCAATTGTCGGGCTACCTCGTCTCGCCAGAGCAGGTCGGCTACGAGCGTTCAGATCCCCCACTTGCCGTTGATTCAGTGCCCACACCATCCTGATCTGAGGGTAGTTGCGCGCACCTCAAACACAGTCAACAACCCAGGCCGAAGGTTCTACCGGTGCTCCAAGGATGCGAGGGTACAATGCTTGAGTACTCATGAAGGACCCGAAGCTTGACAAGCGAGCACCGGAGTTGCCCCCTACCCGCAGCTTCGACGGGGACCCGAAGCTTGACAAGCGAGCACCGGAGTTGCCCCCTTCCTCCGCCATTGCCCACAGTGCAAGGAAAGATGGGGGTGGGATGGGTGGAGTCGCTGGGTGCGGCGATGGAGAAGGGGAGGCGGAATAGATGGAGAAGGGGGGCGGCAGACGCGAGCTGATGATGGGTGGCGCTGGAGTGAGCGGATAAGGCTAGGGCTGCCACGTACCGGACTCCGTTCGCTGCAATGGACCAAGCGGGTCGACCAGGGCCATGACCGTCATTTACGAAAACTTCTCTCACCATCCTTGCCAGAAATGGGTTGCGGTGTGTTGCAGATAAGGTGCCGCAATTTTGTAGTATGCCGCACGAATACAGATCGATTGCGGTGTCCTCTATACAAAACTAGGTTTTCTAGTGTCCCACAGACAAATCTCTTCTGTGGTGTCTGGTGTGCTTCGTGTGTGTGTGTGGGGTGGGGGGGTGTCAGAATTGGAAGAGGGTTCCTCGCTGCTTCTGTCTACAAGAATGCCAGCTTTCCCAACCAGTTTCTTTATATCCAATGGTATCTAGCTAGTACATTTTCTACGACTACTGTGGAAAATAAGTGTGTCGGAAATTACATTGTTGGTGATTTGATAAAGCTGTTAGAAAAGATACAAATCATATATACTAGAAAGCTGCCGGCCACTTGAGAAAAAAAACAGTAAACATTTTAGTCACTCATAAACTAATGTCGGAAAAGATTGTATATCTTGTGGTCTCATGCAAACTTTTCTAGCAAGGCTCCTAAGAGATAAAAAAACAAATCCATCTCCTTTCTTTTTGATTACCTTCCTCATATATATGGCCTCTATGATTGTGATTAACAACTCATCAAGATTTGCTATTGCTGGGATCACACCTCATGACGCATGCACCACTAGTGTAAACGAGGGATCGGTCAGAATAACCTCCACTAGTGTGTGGATCCCTCGTAAAAGAGATACGATCGGAGATTTCAATCAGTTAGCTGTCTAAACTGCCGTCTCTCGAACTAGTGTGTGGATCCCTCGTAAAAGAGATCGGTCAGATAGCTGGCTAAACTGCTGTCTCTCGAACTAGTGTGTGTAGATCCCTCGTAAAAGAGATACGATCAGAGATTTCAATCAGTTAGCTGCCTAAACTGCTGTCTCTCGAGTTTAGAGTTCAGACGGTTATTAATTAGTTACACCCTCCATTATAAAATATAGGTTTTAGTTTTATCCTCTAACTTCGACTAAGTTTATAGAAAAATATTGACATCTGAAATACCAAATCAATAGACTAAAAAGATATATTTCTAGCAGGCTTAAAGAAAACTGATTTCATATTGTAGATGTTGCCGCAATTTTCTACCAACTTCATTAAAGTTAGAGAAGTTTGACTTAGAACAAAACAGCGAGGCCTAAGTTTTGGAACATAGTGAGTAGCTAATAGTTAATTGCACCATAACACCTGAGCTTTGGATGGGGCCGGCCATCGCAATAATGCAGGTTATGACGATTACTCCTACTTATATATATGTCCTCCTATTGCATATGACTTGAGCTACATACATTATACATACGAGCTATTAAGGACACTCCACCGCCACACATGTGTGCATTATAACGCAGGCAGCCGTCGATCAGCACCGAGTCTTCCCACCTTAAGGTAACTCCTTTGATTGTTAACTCTTATCTCTCTCTCTCGATAGAATTAATAACCAGCTCATACGGATATGCTTGCTAGTTTGCTATACAGTTGCATTTCCAGCATCTTATTAGTACCAGTTTGCGCCTCTAGCTAATCCTTCCTTTTTTGTTAATTATGTTTCTCCTTATGTCCTCCGGAGTTCACAATGTTTGTTAATTGAAGAACTTTTGAGTATAACTATTGCAATATTTCTTTTAGACTATAAAAATTTTATAATTCTTTGAAAAGTAAGATTTATACCTACAAGATGGTCATTTGACAACTTTGGAACTAGTGTTTCCTTGGCTAGTGAGCATGACAAACATTGTGAAATAGAGGGAGTAGCAAGAACTTCTTGTCCTTTGATTCACGTTATTAGGAGTTTAGAACATGACTAAGTTCCTTGTTCTAACATTGAAATTTGGCAATCAGCTGGCCTATGGATGGACGGAGGTGTACCGCGAATGCTACACTGCAGGAACAGATGCACTGCCTCAGTGAAGCCGCCATGAAAACCTTCCAAAACACCATGGGAAAGCAGATATGGTTGGGGAATGCGTTGCTGCTCGCCAGCCCTGGGATCATGGGAGTCTTAGTCGGGATAGGCGGCTATGGCCGGCGCTACCGCCACCACCCCTTTACCCGCTTCATCTTCCTCGGAGCCAACACACTGTTCTTACCCATCATATCCTATGTTGTCTCCACACTCGGCGACAGCTCCAATGATTACGTTAACTTACACAAGGGTTGCATAATTTTTGCAGCCTTATGCCACTCAAACTTCCACCCGTGCATGGTCATAACATGGGCATTCCTTGTTCAAATTGCCGCACTCAATACTACTTCAGTTGTCGCCATTAACCGTAGAGAAGGTAGAAAGGTAGGGCCCCCTCTAGATCTGCTTGTTAAGGGGATCTGGACCTTTTACCTGGGTGCTAGCGTCACCAAACAACGTTTTTTACATGGGCTCTTAGGATTTTGGCAGAGCGATCACCAAAAGTCATTTACTCTCATCACCTGTACCAAAATTATGTTTGCGCCTTTTGCTATCTTGTGTGCGAAAATTTGGTTCAAATGCTATGCATTTGAAAAGGCACGTCTATCCTTTGCACTAGCACGCAACCCTAGTCTTATTTTTGGGTACATGCAGCAGCTACAACTACAACAGCAAGCAGGCCAGCATGGTGAACCATCAGTAGGTGAGGAGGCCCCTCTTCCTCCTCCTCTCCTTGTTATGGGAGAAGATAGTGCACAAGTGGAGAAGCAACGTGAGGGGTATGTGTTCAGCAATGAATCAGGGGCAGCAGGGATAGAAAACATTGGCTTGGTAACCCTTGATAGAGTTTGGCAGATGGACAATGTGCTTCCCACTTCAACGCCAAGACTCAAAGACTTATGCTTGTCCTTTGCATTATTCAAGTTGCTGAGGTGCCGATTTGCGAAGTACAAGATCACTAATGCTGGCTCTCCGAAGATGCTGAATTTTTTCTGGAGCTTGTTGCTGCAGAATGGTGAGCATGACAGAGTATTCAGGGCGATTGCAGATGAGCTTTCCTTCCTTCCATGACTATTACTATTCCTCCCACCCCATATCATATGTGAAGTTTTGGCTGCCCATCTTGGGTATCTTCATCTCCCTCTTGAGCATATATTACTGAGGAATGTTGAGTACTCTATCCTGCCTGTGATGAGTGAATTGTCAACCGTGCGGTGTGATCGTGCGCTTGGTCTTTGGATTGCAGGTACATGGGCGTCGAGTGTCGACGGAGAGTTGCCGTGGAGGAGCTCGGGCCGGGCGGCAGCTGTGGCATCCACTCCTGGATCGAGGACGCAAGCGGCGACGGAAGACGGGTTTCTTGGTTTGCGCCACAAAACCAAGGAAGCTGGCGGCGGTTGAAGACGCCAAGTCGTGGAGGCACGGGCGTCGGTCTCGGGACTGACGGAGGCGACGGGCGTCGACGGCGTCTAGGGCCTCGCTGCGGGCGAGGAGGTGACGGGCGTCGGGCGGCGTCTAGGGTCGTCAGAAGGCCGAGGCGGGAACGGCGTCTAGGGCCACGGTGTGGAGGCGGGAATCTTCCCGCGCGTGGAGTGTTGGCGGTTTTCTCAAAACCGGCCACCTACCCGGGTTTCGCAGACCCTCCAAAACTGCGGACCGGATCTTCGTCCACACGGCGGCATCGCGGAGAAGACTTCGACTCGAAGAAAAAACCTCGACCGTCGGATGAGATCATGTATCTTTTTCCGGTTTTGCCCCTACGGGCTTTCTAGTGTTTATTTGAGTCTAGGAGTAATGTAGTCTTTTTGGGTGAGAGTTGTTGGGGTTAAAAAATCCCCTCACCCCTTCCTCTTGGGCAGCCAGTTTCTCTTTCCCCTGACGCAAGAATAGAAGGGCTCTGCTCTTCCCGTAACCTTCTCTCTGTTCTTTCTTTTCCTCCCTCTTCTCCCCTAGGGTTAGGATTTTGTGATGGAAATTTGAGACCTTGTACCATGGATTCGCTGGGAATGGAGGCCCTACTCTCCTATGCCCTCTTGGGGTTTTTGATTTGAGGAGATTCGAGTTGTCTTGCTGCTGTTATTTTCGTTTCCTTTCTGTTTCTTGGCCCAGGCAGTCGAAGGAGCATGCGTGTGGCCAGCGGGCAGCGGCAGCGCGGCCCCAGGGCGCCATCCCCATCGCGCATGTGACCAGATGCACGCGCGCGGGCAAGACAGGGTAGGCACATCCTTGGCCACCAGCCGGAGACAAGCAACGCACACAAGGTGTTCGAGAAAATTTCCAACTAGCTCTTTTATTTGCACTTGCGTGTGTTCGTGGTTGTATTGCAGGCCGACGACAGCGCGTGCGTGCGTGGAGCATCAGCAAGCCTGAATGGTGCGTGGAGCATCAGCAAGCCTGAATGGAGCAGGCAAAGGTGAGCACGGCTGCAGTTTTGTTTAGTCACTTGCAAACATCATTTTCATGCTATAGTCATTAATCATTGCCTAATCATTGCTATTGCTAATCTAGATCTTTGTGACAGTGGTAATTCAAATAATTTACTTGCTGCCTGCTTAGCTTGAGTTAATTACTTTTTGATCTTGCTAATTGGTTCTAGATCTTTACATGCCTTTCTCGAGAGAGCCTTAGTCCTTTTCGTTGTGTTTAGTTCTAGTTTCTCTTGTGAGGAGTTTGGTCGGTATTTGAACAAGCTTTGCTTGTGTTTGCTTTGAGCCTTACTGTTTGTTCTTGAATCATCGAATATTTTTGGAGAAAGCCTCTTTTGCGAGACTAATTGGAAAAGCCTTTTTAGCGCTCTGATATTCGGTACTTTCGCTTTCTATTGCACCTAGCTCGAGTAAATAGGTCTTCGCGTGCTTCCGCTTTGCGTCGAGCTTTTTCAACCGTTCCTATGGTGAACTTGTCACGAGTTGGCTTGTGTCACCATGACGATTAGAAGAGAGGTGCGTCGGGTTGAATTCGGGACATAGGCCTTGTTCTCTTTAAGAATTTTTTAAAGGCTCCCATTCACCCCCCCCCCCTCTGATCGCCTATTCGGTCCTTCAATTGGTATCAGAGCTTGGTTGAGGTTTTCAGTATCTTAACTGGTTCGAAAACCACTTGGCAACCATGGCAAGTCTTGATAAGATCCCCGTGTTTGCCGGCGAGAACTATGCTTATTGGAAGGTGCGTATGCGGGCCTTCTTGCAAAGCATGGGAGCTGAGGTTTGGGAGATTACCAAGAACCAGGCTTACAAGGTGCTTGCCGTTCGGACGACACCTCTTCAGGTGTCCGAGCACAAGGCTAATGCCAAGGCTGTCAATGCCTTGTTCGCTGGCATTTCTCGTGCGGAGTTCTCACGCGTCCAGGGTTTTCAGGAAGCCCACAAAGTTTGGACGTGCCTTGAGAACTACCACGAGGGCACACCTCAGGTGAAGGCTAGACTGTTCGAGACACACCGGCGTGAATACGAGAACTTCACACAGGGGCCGGGTGAGAGCATTGGCGATATGTTCAGTCGGTTTCAATCGATTGTGAACAAAGTTAATGCGAACAGATCTGCTGATGCCCTTGAGTACACGGAGCACGAGAAGGCCCTCAAGTTGCTCTACGCACTTGACCGCTCTGTGTGGGATCTCAAGGTGAACACGATCATTGAGTCTGCAGGCTATGAGACTCTGACCGTGAATGAGCTTTTCAGCAAGCTCAAGGCCACGGAGGTGGATAACCAGACACGAGCCAAGCTCAATGGTGCCCCTCCTTCCAAGAGCATCGCTCTTGTGACTGGCCCAGGTGGAACGAGCTCTAACGCTAACTCTGCTCTTGGCTTTTCTCTTTCCTCTTTGCCTTCTGTTACAGATGAGCAGCTGGAGATGCTAGGCGACGACGACTTGTGCCTCCTCATCAGCAAGTTCCAGCGCGTCTACCACAACAGGCAGAGGAAGAAGAACCCCGGGTGCTACAACTGCGGCGATTTGAACCACTTCATCGCCGATTGCCCCAAGAAGTCCGACGGTGGCCAGAACAACCACTTCGACAACAACCGCCACCGCGACCGCGACGAGGGAGGCTCCAACAAGGAGCGTCGGCGCCACAAGCACCGCAGTCGTGATCGGGGAGGACGCTTCGACAAGGAGTCGCTCAAGAAGCGCTTCCAGTACAAGGCCAAGAAGCGGGAGAAGGCCTTCCTGGCGCAGCTCAGCGACCTCAACAAGAGCTCTGACACCGACCGCTCTTCTTCATCAACCTCCGACGATGACGACAAGAAGAAGCGGGACAAGGAAGCCACCGGCTTCATCGGGCTGTGCTTGGCGGCCGGTCGGCGCAAGGGTTTCTGCACCATGGCATGCAAACTCGATGGTGCTCGTGCGTCTTCAGGTGGACATGCTACACCGACGCACGCCGACTCTTCTCCTGGATCCGAGAGCGATTCAGAGGTTGGAGGCTTGGAGAACAGGTGGATCATGGACTCCGGTTGTTCGCGCCACATGACCGGAAATGACAAATGGTTCTCCAGCCTCACCCCGATGCGCTCAAAGGAGTACATTATGTTCGGGGATAATGGAAGAGGAAAGGTACGTGGACTTGGCGTTGTTCGAGTTTCTGATCGCTTTACCCTGAGAGAAGTTGCTTTGGTTTCGAATCTTGGTTTTAATTTGCTCTCTGTTTCGCAACTTCTTGATGAGGGGTTTGAGGTTCGCTTCAAGGAGGGCTGTTCGCGTGTTTTGGTTTCCAGAGGAGATTTGGTTTGCCGGATTACACCTCGCGATCGGGTTTTCTTGGTTGACTTTTCTGGAACTCCTCTTGGCCCTTCTCGTTGCTTGTTGGCTGGTCCTTCTTCCGATTTGTGGAAGTGGCATAGGAGACTTGGACATTTGAGCTTCGATTTGTTGTCGAGACTTAGCTCACTTGGCCTAATTCGAGGATTGCCCAAATTGAAGTGTGAGAAGGACCTTGTGTGCCATCCGTGTTGCCACGGGAAGATGATTGCCGCTTCTCATCCGCCTGTTAATCAGGTGATGACCGCTCACCCTGGAGAGTTGCTACACATGGACACAGTTGGTCCTTCTCGGGTGATGTCAGTTGGTGGGAAGTGGTATGTTCTTGTGATCGTGGATGATTTTTCTCGCTATTCTTGGGTCTTTTTCATGAGAACCAAGGATGAGGCTTTCGAGTTTGTTCGAGACTTGATCTTGAGGTTGAAAAATGAGCTACCCCAGGCCATGAGAGCGATTCGCAGTGATAATGGCACAGAATTAAAAAATGCTCATTTTGACGCCTTTTGCAGTGATCAAGGGCTTGAACACCAGTATTCTTCTCCTTACACTCCACAACAAAATGGAGTTGTAGAACGGAAGAATCGAACGCTGGTGGAGATGGCGAGGATGATGCTCGATGAGCATAGGACTCCTTGCAAATATTGGGCTGAGGCGGTTAACACCGCTTGTTACGTGTCCAACCCCATTTTCTTGCGTGCTTTCATGCACAGGACTTCTTATGAGTTGCGATTTGGACGCCAGCCCCGCGTTGACCATCTCAGAGTTTTCGGTTGCCGGTGCTTTGTGCTGAAAGATGGAAATCTTGATAAGTTTGAGTCTCGCTCATCTGACGGCATCTTTCTCGGTTATGCTTCTCACTCTAGAGCGTACCGTGTGCTAATTATTGATACTAACATCGTTAGAGAGACTTGTGAAGTCACTTTCGATGAGACTGCACCGTGCAATTCTTCTGTCTTTGAAGTTGCAGGAGATGATGAGCTCGGCACCTCCATCTTTGAAGATGAGGAGGAAGAAGCTGCGGAGGGCGACCCTGTGGCTACCACACGTGCTGTGGACCCAGTTGCTTCCGCCACGAGCTCAGACGATGACAACGGCCCCGACCCGACTACATCTACTTTCCGGGGGCCGGTCGAGCAGGTGACTCAGGCTTCACCAGATGCATCTGAGGAGACACCAGCGTTGGTTGAGGAGGAGGCAACTTCAACAAGGGAAGCACCACGACACATTCAGCGCCGCCATCCACCTCAACAGATGCTAGGTGATCTCAATGAGCGAGTCACTAGGTCCAAGGTAACAAGTATCGCTGGCTTTGCTCATTCAGCATTTGTTGCCTCTTTTGAGCCCAAGGATATTGGACACGCTCTCTCTGATTCTAATTGGGTCAATGCCATGCATGAGGAACTTGAAAATTTTGAAAGAAACCAAGTTTGGGTTTTAGTCGAGCCTCCACCTGCTTGTAATCCCATCGGGACGAAGTGGGTTTTCAAAAACAAGCAGGGTGAGGATGGGTTGGTTGTTCGAAACAAGGCTTGTCTTGTTGCCCAGGGGTTTTGCCAAAAAGAGGGTATTGATTTTGAGGAAACTTTTGCCCCTGTTGCTCGTTTGGAAGCTATTCGAATCTTTCTTGCATTTGCTGCTTCCAAGGGTTTTAAAGTTTTCCAAATGGATGTTAAATCTGCCTTCTTGAATGGCTTTATTGAAGAAGAGGTTTATGTGAAGCAACCCCCTGGTTTCGAAAATCCCAAGTTTCCGAACCGTGTTTATAAACTTCAGAAAGCTCTTTACGGTTTGAAACAGGCACCTAGAGCTTGGTATGATAGATTGAAAACCTTTTTGCTAGCTCAGGGCTTTAAAATGGAATGTGTTGATAAAACTTTGTTCCTCATGCGATCTGGCATTGATTTTCTTTTAGTTCAGATATACATGGATGATATTATCTTTGGTGGCTCTTCTCACGCTCTTGTCTCCAAGTTTTCTGAGCAGATGTCCAGGGAGTTCGAGATGAGCATGATGGGTGAGTTGCAGTTCTTCCTTGGGCTGCAGATCAAGCAAACTTCTCAGGGCACCTTTGTCCATCAAGCCAAGTACACTAGAGACTTGCTGCGGAAGTTCGACATGAGCGACTTGTCTCCTCAGCCGACTCCGATCAGCACTTCGACGGCGCTTGATGAGGACTTGGACGGCGAGGCGGTGGACCAGAAGGAGTACAGGAGCATGATCGGCTCTCTCCTGTACCTGACGGCGACGCGACCGGACATCCAGTTCGGCGTCTGCCTCTGCGCGCGGTATCAGGCTTCGCCGCGCACCTCCCACCGGCAGGTGGTGAAACGCATCTTCAGGTATTTGAAATTCACCCCTGAATTTGGTCTTTGGTATTCTGCGGATTCTTCTCTGGTTTTGGTGGGCTTTTCTGATGCCGATTTCGGTGGGTGTCGGTTGGATCGCAAGTCGACATCCGGCACTTGTCAATTTCTTGGTACATCTTTAGTGTCTTGGTCCTCTCGTAAGCAGGTTAGCGTAGCGCTTTCTTCCACAGAAGCTGAGTATGTTGCCGCTGCTAATTGCTGCTCCCAGATACTTTGGATGAAACAAACCTTGCAGGATTATGGATTGAGTTTTGGTAGGGTTCCCATCTTTGTAGACAACATGTCAGCCATTAGCATTGCAAAGAACCCTATCCTACACTCCAGAACCAATCACATAGATATCCGATTCCATTTCCTGCGAGATAACCATGAGAGAGGACACATAGACCTGATCCATGTTCCTTCAGAGAGGCAAACTGCAGATATTCTCACCAAACCGCTTGAGCAAGACACCTTTGCTCACTTGCGAGGGGAGCTTGGGGTTTGTTACCCCTTTTGATCGCTGACTTTTCTTTGGTTAGCTTTGTAGGTTTTATTTGCATCTCTTCGTTTTCTAGGTTTGGTAGTTGCATTGTGCATATACATTGTACATGTTTGCATTTTGCATTGCTACACTGGCATTCTTGTATACACTGTTATGATCTTCTAGTGCTTGCTAGTGTAGTTTCCTAGACTCGATCATGTATAGCTTGCTTCTCAGTATGTATCATATCATCTGAGTTAAGCTATTTTGATTTAAAAATCAGAAAACATTGTCACCCTGTCTTGGCTACTAGCATGATAGGATGTATTGATGTGCTTTGCTATCTTATTCATGCTAGTGTGGCTTGTCATCTTTGACATGAGCTAAAATTGTTAAATTTGTTTAAAATATGTCTGAAATGGAATGAAAAGATCCAGGTGGGATTGCTTGTCACACTGATCGAGCTTTCGGGACGGCTCACCTAGCACTAGTGAGAACCCGGGCAAGGCTGTGCATGACTGAAGCGAGTGCCTTAAGCTTCTGACTGCCTTTGGCATAGGCTTGGCCTCGTTGCTTAGTAAAGCATGACAAGCTTTCAACCCTGGCAAAATCACTTGCTTGATAAGTTTAAGATGCAGAATTGAATCATGATAAAATATATTGGCTGCTTTGGATCACCTTGTATGAGTTTGACCAGCACTGCTTTCTTTCTCCTACTTGCTGTTGCTAGATCATGGGTGATACTTTTATTTTTGCTAAACTGCACTAGCTAGCTCTAGAATTGATTGATATATCCTGTTGAGCTAGATTCAGTTCTTGTTTATGAAGCACACATGCCTGTCACTAGTTGATCATATCTGAGTATGCCTGAGTGTTTCACGTACACCCTCTGCACGACATTCATTGCATAGCATGATTTTAGGGGGAGTTTTAGGCATCTTTTAGGCTTGATGTGTGCATGTGCCAACAAGGGGGAGAAGTCTTGGAGAAGTGATCGACCAAGGGGGAGATTTGGTTGATTTTTGAAACTTGTTGCGCAAAAGGCTTTGATGTGTTGAGAGTTGCACTTGTGAGAGGGAAAAGCTTTGCTCGGGGAGTGTCTGCTTTGTTTCTGGCTCCTGGTTTTCCTCATTTTTCCCTCCACTTCCAGCATGACTGCGTTGAGCGTAACCTCTTTCTTTGAGGAGTCATGTTTTGGCTTTTGATCGATTGCGTCGAGCCGTTGCCCTTATCTTAGGGAATCGATCTGTGCTTGAGTAAGTGACTATTCTTGACTTTCTGAGCTTTTTGTCACTTGCTTGAGTTCTTCACTTTCTTGCTTCTATTTTATCACTTCTTTGGTTTCAGGTGGTGTGTTGACAATGCACTCATCAAGGGGGAGATTGAGGAATGTTGAGTACTCTATCCTGCCTGTGATGAGTGAATTGTCAACCGTGCGGTGTGATCGTGCGCTTGGTCTTTGGATTGCAGGTACATGGGCGTCGAGTGTCGACGGAGAGTTGCCGTGGAGGAGCTCGGGCCGGGCGGCAGCTGTGGCATCCACTCCTGGATCGAGGACGCAAGAGGCGATGGAAGGCGGGTTTCTTGGTTTGCGCCACAAAACCAAGGAAGCTGACGGCGTTGAAGATGCCAAGTCGTGGAGGCACGGGCGTCGGTCTCGGGACTGACGGAGGCGACGGGTGTCGACGGCGTCTAGGGCCTCGCTGCGGGCGAGGAGGTGACGGGCGTCGGGCGGCGTCTAGGGTCGTTAGAAGGCCGAGGCGAAAACGGCGTCTAGGGCCACGGTGTGGAGGCGGGAATCTTCCCGCGCGTGGAGTTTTGGCGGTTTTCTCAAAACCGGCCACCTACCCGGGTTTCGCGGACCCTCCAAAACCGCGGACCGGATCTTCGTCCACACGGTGGCATCGCGGAGAAGACTTCGACTCGAAGAAAAAACCTCGGCCGTCGGATGAGATCATGTATCTTTTTCCGGTTTTGCCCCTACGGGCTTTCTAGTGTTTATTTGAGTCTAGGAGTAATGTAGTCTTTTTGGGTGAGAGTTGTTGGGGTTAAAAAATCCCCCCACCCCTTCCTCTTGGGCAGCCAGTTTCTCTTTCCCCTGACGCAAGAATAGAAGGGCTCTGCTCTTCCCGTAACCTTCTCTCTGTTCTTTCTTTTCCTCCCTCTTCTCCCCTAGGGTTAGGATTTTGTGATGGAAATTTGAGACCTTGTACCATGGATTCGCTGGGAATGGAGGCCCTACTCTCCTATGCCCTCTTGGGGTTTTTGATTTGAGGAGATTCGAGTTGTCTTGCTGCTGTTATTTTCGTTTCCTTTCTGTTTCTTGGCCCAGGCAGTCGAAGGAGCATGCGTGTGGCCAGCGGGCAGCGGCAGCGCGGCCCCAGGGTGCCATCCCCATCGCGCATGTGACCAGATGCACGTGCGCGGGCAAGACAGGGCAGGCACATCCTTGGCCACCAGCCGGAGACAAGCAACGCACACAAGGTGTTCGAAAAAATTTCCAACTAGCTCTTTTATTTGCACTTGCGTGTGTTCGTGGTTGTATTGCAGGCCGACAGCAGCGCGTGCGTGCGTGGAGCATCAGCAAGCCTGAATGGTGCGTGGAGCATCAGCAAGCCTGAATGGAGCAGGCAAAGGTGAGCACGGCTGCAGTTTTGTTTAGTCACTTGCAAACATCATTTTCATGCTATAGTCATTAATCATTGCCTAATCATTGCTATTGCTAATCTAGATCTTTGTGACAGTGGTAATTCAAATAATTTACTTGCTGCCTGCGTAGCTTGAGTTAATTACATTTTGATCTTGCTAATTGGTTCTAGATCTTTACATGCCTTTCTCGAGAGAGCCTTAGTCCTTTTCGTTGTGTTTAGTTCTAGTTTCTCTTGTGAGGAGTTTGGTCGGTATTTGAACAAGCTTTGCTTGTGTTTGCTTTGAGCCTTGCTGTTTGTTCTTGAATCATCGAATATTTTTGGAGAAAGCCTCTTTTGCGAGACTAATTGGAAAAGCCTTTTTAGCGCTCTGATATTCGGTACTTCCGCTTTCTATTGCACCTAGCTCGAGTAAATAGGTCTTCGCGTGCTTCCGCTTTGCGTCGAGCTTTTTCAACCGTTCCTATGGTGAACTTGTCACGAGTTGGTTTGTGTCACCATGACGGTTAGAAGAGAGGTGCGTCGGGTTGAATTCGGGACATAGACCTTGTTCTCTTTGAGAATTTTTTAAAGGCTCTCATTCACCCTCCCCTTCTGGTCGCCTATCCGGTCCTTCAATTACTGCATCGTGGCTCCATGCTTCATTGCGATGATTGCAGCTCACAATAAGAGCCGCACTCAAATCCACTGTTGGTTTTGGTGCAACAAAGCGGAGGTGGCCGTAAGCAGCAAATGGCACTCGAGACGCTTTGGAAGCTTGTAATACTATGATCTGGTGCCTGTATTTTTGCTTCTTGCTTTGGTCCTGATCACTGAGGTGGGGGAAATCTCTTCCTACATTTGCTCCAACTGGACCAAAGTATCTCTCATATGCCACCATCTAAACCGGGGATCTTCGCAACATCCACTTAGAATGCATAAATGGGTTAGGTTTCTGCTGCAGCTCAGAAGCAAGAGAACGAGGCACTGGGATGAAACGATGGGACAGTGCTCAGTGCTGGTGCTTGAGCCAAGAGCAACCCTGCCCGCCCTTCTCCGGCGTCTTCTCTGTTTGCCGGACCAGAAGAGGAAGGTCAAGGTGCCGGCGCCGGTGAAGGTTTGCATCTTCGATGTGCTTAGAAGCATCCACAGCAACGGGCACCAGCTAAGAAATGGTGCGGCATCGCTGCGCCGGAGCCGAATTGGCGAAAGATTTCTCTGGGCCTGCAACAGCGGATCAGGCACAGCTGAAGTCATGCTGACGTGGCACATCGCCACATGCATCCTTGAGGTGAGGCACCCCTATCGCCTTGATACTACGGGACAAGGTTCTCCACTGATTTCTGACCAAGCACACCAGATTGCTGCCACTCACCTGTCACGGTACTGTGCGTACCTCATGGCCTGGTCGCCGGAGCTCCTCCCCGACGAGGACGCATGGAGCAAGAGCTTGTACAAGGCTGTCAAGGAGGATGCCGTGCGTGTCCTCGCTGCCCGGGCTGCGACCAGGCCGTTGCTGACACCTGAGGTCGAGTACCAGGAGCTAGTGCAGTTGCTGGGTGAAGACTCGAGGCAGGAGGTGCTGAAGAATGGCGTGAAGCTCGCGACGCAATTGGCGGAGCTGGTCGAGGGTGAGGAGACGCCATGGGCGATGCTGGCGAGGTTCTGGGCGGAGATGGTTCTGCACGCCGCGCCGTCGAAGAATCTGAGAGGGCACTCGAAGGCCATCGCCCGCGGCGGCGAGCTGATCACGCTCCTCTGGGCGTTGCTCTTCCATGCCGGGATCGAAGGTAGGCCGGGTGAAGCCGACGGCCTCATGGCTACCGCTGCCGGCGTTGTTTAATACCTGCGGCTCCTGCTGTGCAAATTGAGCTCTTCTAGCATACCTCGCGGTTGATCTTGTTGATGCAGTCTGTGTCCACGTTGTATTTGGATTCTCGATCAGTTGTGGTTTCGATATGCAGTAGGACCATTGAATCCATTCGAGATGTCATCTTTCTTGTGACAACTCTCTCAATGGGAAGTTTTGAAAATTGAATATGCTGGTGTACAAGGTCTTACTCGGCTTAGAAGGCCCATTACTGAAAAGAGCCCACTACGGCCCACTCATCGGCTGATGCCTTTCGCTTCTGCACAAGTCGCCCAGCACTCCACCGAACCGGCACCGCGGCGGCGGCGTCCCCAGACCTATGTAACCCCGAAACGTCACTGTACAGCCGTTTGGCGTTTCGGAAACGTTTCGGTATCCGATACGCCTCTGATACGCGGCCGATACGTTTCGCCGCCGTATCGGCAAAATTAAAAAAAAGAAAAAGACGCGATACGTGGGCTGAAACGTTTCACAGCAAATTGGGCCGTATCGGCCGGTCAGCCCATGGAACGGCTGCCCTAAGCCCCTAACGCGCACCACGCGCAGCAGCCAGCACATCTCGTCGACCCCTCCCGGCCGCCGCTCTCTCGCCCGCTCAAAGCCGGAGCCCCGCCGCCCGCCGAAGAGGAGCCGCCGCTCGCCGGAGAGGAGCCGCCGCCTGCCGGAGAGAAGCCGCTCGGCGCCGGCGCAGGAGGCAGACAGCCAAACAGAGACAGGAGCGCTGCGGCCACCGCCGGCCATCGGTGCAAGGTTTGGGCGTCCGGCGTCTTCCACTCTTCCCCTCCACTAGTCCACTGCAGTACTGCACATCTCGAGTTCCTGACTTGCTGTTCCTGAAATCTAGCAGTAGGCAGTAGGCACTAGGCACTAGGCACTTAGCGTGTTAGCCACTTAGGCGGTCAATGGCAACATCAACTCCATCAAGCAATGCTAGTGCAAGTGCAAGTCAAACTCGTGCAAGTGGTAGTGGTAGTGGTAGTGGTAGTGGTAGTGTAGGATCTGTGACTGTAACAGATCCAAGGGCTCCTCTATGGGATCATGTCAACATTTTAGAGAAAGCTAAACCAGGTGCATCTGGAGGCAAAATTCTGTGGCAATGCAAGTACTGCAAAATCTCCAAAGCCACCAGCTACACTAGAGTTGAAGCTCACTTGCTGCAGATGAAGAACAAGGGGGTTGCTTTGTGTCCCAAAGTGTCATATGAAATGCTCTCTGACATGCGGAGGGAAGTTCAAAGGTGTAAAGAACTTGTTGAAAGAGAAAGAACACGCTATGTTCCCTTGCCTACTGGTCCTGCTCCTTCAACTTCAAATGCAACAACTGCCATGAAGAAGAAGAGAGGGCCTGCTTCTGCATTGGAGAAGGCTTGGGACTTGGACAACCGCAGGCATTTGGATGCTTTACTTGCAAGAGCTTTTTACTCTGGAGGGATATCTTTCAATTTTGCAAGGAATCCATATTTTAGAGAGGCTATTTCCTTTGCTTGCAGCCATGACTTGAATGGTTATGTAGGTCCTGGGTACAACAAATACAGGGAGTCACTATTGGTGCAGGAAAGGAGGCACATAGAGAGATTATTGGAGAGTTCAAAGAGTGTATGGCCAGAGAAGGGTGTGACAATCTGTTGTGATGGTTGGTCAGACCCACAAAGGCGACCAATCATCAACTTTCTTGCTGTTTGTGACAAATCCCCCATGTTCTTGAGGGCTGATAACTGTCAAGGAGAAATCAAGACAAAAGAATACATTGCTGATAAGTTGAGAGGTATTATTGAGGAAGTAGGTCGACAAAATATGGTCCAAATCATCACAGACAACGCTTCAAATTGCAAAGGTGCGGGTCTCATTTTGGAAGCTGAGTTTGATAACATATTTTGGACACCATGTGTTGTGCATACTCTTAATCTTGCTATGAAAAGTATATGTGAGCCTAAACCACCAAAGAATAATTCTTCTGATGATGAATTGTTTATTTGGTCTGAACTTGAGTTTATGCACAATGTTAAAAGTGAAGCTCAGATGATAAAGAATTTTATAATGAATCATGGCATGAGACTATCAATGTTCAATGAGTTTAGTGATTTGAAGCTATTGTTTATTGCTGAAACAAGGTTTGCCTCAGTTGTGTGTATGCTGAAACGGTTTGTTGAGGTTAAAGCAGCTCTCCAACATATGGTCATTAGTGACAAGTGGAGCATATACAAAGATGATGCTCCAAGTGCCCAAGTTGTGAAAGAAAAGATAGTGATGTTTGGTGGGGCAATGTTGATTTTATTCTTAGGATTACTACTCCTATCTATGAAATGATACGTATTGCGGACACCGACACACCATGCCTTCATTTGATTTATGAGATGTGGGATTCAATGATTGAGAAAGTGAAGAAAGAGATATATTTATGGGAAGGAAAGGAACTAAACGATGACTCCATCTTATACTCGGTCATATATGAAATATTGATTGCAAGGTGGACAAAAGGCAATAGTCCACTTCATTGTATGGCTCATTCACTCAATCCAAGGTATATATATAGATCTGCTCGGTGCTCGCTGCTCCCTGCTCAATTCAAATTGTATTAATCTCTTCAATATTCAGTATTCACTAATTCACAAGCATGATGGTCATTGCAGATATTATACTAAAAAGTGGCTTGAAGAAGGTGTTGGCCGTGTTCCTCCCCACAAGGATAAAGAGGTATCACAAATGAGGATGCAATGCTTCAAGAAATTCTTTCGGAACCCAGAAGAATTGGCTCAAGTAAAAGAAGAATACTCAAGGTTCTCAAGTTGCTCAGAAGAATTCAATGATTCTGATTCAATCCATGATAGGTTTGCTGTTTCTCCCATGACTTGGTGGACAAATCATGGACAATCCATTCCACTTTTGATGACTTTGGCCATAAAATTGATTAGCCAACCGGCATCATCCTCTTGCTGTGAACGAAATTGGAGTACTTACAGCTTTATCCATAGTGTCAAAAGAAATGCTTTAACTGTAGAGTGCTGAGGATTTAGTCTTTGTGCATTCTAATCTAAGGCATCTCTCAAGAAAAACCGATGCATACAAGAAAGAGGAGACAAGGCTGTGGGATATTTCAGGAGATTTATGGGACTCAATGGGTGGTGTAGGTCTTCTTGAAGTGGCTGATTTGTCCCTTGATGAGCCTGAATTGCATGCTCTTTCTTTTGGACTTGGTGCTCTCTCTATTCATGAAGCTACTGCTGCTGCTGCAGCAAATGAAGAAGATGGAGATGAACTAGCTTCAATTAATTGTAATTGGGACTCCACTTCCTAGTTGCTATAATGCTATTTGCTGATTTTCTACTTTCCTAGTTTCCTTTCCTATCAACATTCATGTTATGAACTTATGAAGCTGTGAACTTCCTACTCTATGATCGTTTATTGTAATGTTGTGAACTTATTTAATATTTTATATTTTCTATTTGAGAATTGAGACTTGAGAGCTAAATTTTTTTATTCTGCATTATTATTGCTATTATTATTATTTGTTAAAAAGCTCAAGCGTGTCGGCGTATCGGGTTTTTTGAGAAATTGCCGTATCGGTGTATCCGTATCAGTCCGATACTGATACGCGTATCCGTATCGGTGCTGCATAGCCCCACACCCTAACCGGTGTTGCGGCTACTCCACTTCGCGCGGCGTGGTCTCCCGGCCGGCACGCAACAGCACCCGGCGACCGGGCGAGATCAACCCCCACCGGAGAGAACGCGATCCGTACGTCCTGCCGGCGGCGAGCTCCGGCGCCGGTACCCAGCACGATTTCCCAGGTAAGCTGCTGATAACACCCTCCCCGGTCTAATCGCGGGGAATCTCGCCTCGATCTGCCCCTCTGCGGCTCTGCCACGCGCCTCCGTTCCTCTCGATGCCTTCTTCACGGTGTTCACGTTTTTTCTTAATCGCAGTGATGGCCTTGTCGAAGCCGCTCGCCGCGCCGGAAGGGCGCACCATGCCCGCTCTGGCCGCCTCGAACGCCGGCGTCCTGCCCGCGGACGCCGTCTACGAGATCCTGCTGCGCGTCCCGGCCAAGGACCTCTGCCGCTTCCGCGCCGTCTGCCGGCCGTGGCGGTCCCTCCTCTCCGACCCGCACTTCATCGCCGCGCACGCGGCCCATCACCCTGGGCCACTGATCGTCGCCGGCTGCCACACGACCAGTCCGGAACATGTGGGATCCTTTGCGACATCATGGACCTCTCTGGGCGCGTCGTTAAGCGGGTGCGCCGGACGTCCGTCGAGAACGAGTGGGTGACGTTCGCACAGCAGGACCTCATCGGCACCGTGAAAGTGTGGTGCAGAAGCTTCAGGTTACGTTGCTCAACCCGGCCAATGGAGCTGTACATGCCTTGCCTGAAGGATTGGCAGAAGAGCACGCAAAGATGGACATCCGTCATTACAGGACCGGGATCATCTTCGGACTGGTTGCCTCAACCGGGGAGTACAAGGTGCTTCGTGTGCTTGACTGCATTTTCTACCGGAAACGGTTGTGCGAGGTCTTCACGCTTGATGGTAGCAACTATTCTCGGTGGAGAGGAAAGGAGGCCCCTCCAGGTCGTCTTGAAATGCAGAGCGGAGTGGCCATTAATGGGATCGTGTATTTATTCTCGGTGGAGGTTCCTCTGGACCAAGATGATGATCTTCCGGACCAAGATGCTGCGCCGAAACGGATAGCTTCGTTTGACCTTGAAACAGTAGAGTGGAGGGCGACTCTCCAAGGACCCCAGATCAACCTTGTAGGCAGTTTAGTTGTGGTTCACTGCCATCATCCATGGACTTATGGTTTCTGATTGACCTTGAGAAGCAATTATGGGTCAAACAGCATAGCATAAACGTTAACTTGAGTGTCATGCATGCCGAGTGCAATATACGTCCCTTGCTGATGCTAAATGATGGGAGGATAGTTACTTATATTGGAACTAGGGGATTATTGAGGATTTAAAATCCAAGGACCAGCACTTATACAGATGCGGCGGAAATGGGTACTCGTGTTGGAATTGGTCTGTACACAGGAAATCTACCGAGCTTAGCAAATGGTGCCAATTAATGAGGTCGGTACTGTATTTTTACTGTAATTCTGTATATCCTGACACCCTGCTGATAGGGAGATCACACTGTGTGGCTTCATGAGAGTTGATGAGCTTTAAGCTTTCTTGCATTGTTACCTTATTCTATAGATAGCTACCTTTTGTGATCCATTTGTTGTTTGGTGCAACTTTTATGCAACAATAGGTCTTGATTTGAAAGTGAGTAGTAATATACTAAGGGGGTGTTTGGCAGGGCTCCTCATGAGGGGCTTCACTGTTGTGGCTCCTCCAAAATAGCTCTGGCTCCTCTGTTTTTCACAAGAAACAGCTCCTCGTACAAAATGTTTGGTAGGGCTCCTCCGGAGGAGCCGGAGCTGGGTAGAAACCCTACCAAATAGAGCCTAATGCTTGATTAGTTGAGGATGTCTCTTCTCTCGTTCACATTGATTATCCTTCTTCATGTCCCAGATTTATGTGTATGCATGTAACTTGCACATTATTGTTGACGTTTGAATCTGATATATGTGCCCTTAGCTTTGTTCTTGCAGGCAGAAAGTCTTACCATCTGCTGCTGCATCTTATGCTTTTATCTAGACCTAAGCCATGTCAGGACCTGAAACGAGTGAAGTTAATTTTAAGAAACAGATATTGACGATTTGCAAAACTACTATGGACACTATTCTCCTAGTTTTCTTCTTGAACTCGTGTAAAGCCTATGCTAAATTGATGTCATCCGACGCTAGTCAGGCTGCCTTGTGCGAACTTCAAGTTCTCGGACTTTGAGTATGAGATGTTTTTTCTTCATCTTTCCAGATATTCCAATGTGCAAATCAGTGCTCGTACGGCTTTGGTTCTCGTTCATAGTGCTATGTGATTGGAGTTTATTTTACATATCTTGTAAAATTTTGTTTCCAATTTGCAACCTAGGAATCTCGACTTTCCTCTCCGCCGCACACCTCCACCTCCAAATTTTCAATTGCCGTGGGTATGGCGTTGTCGAAGCTGGGTGCCGGGATGGACAAGCACGTTCTGCTCCTGGATGTCGTGTACGATATCTTGCTACACCTACCTCCCCGCCAAGGCGCTATGATTGAGTGGAGGCCGAACATCACGGACCCAGCAGCCTAACTGTTGATGCTGCTGCTGCTGACATGCTTGATGGCCATCAGGATCGATCCAGCTAGAAATGCATGATCTGCCGCTGATGCTGCTGCTGACGGTGGTAGCCATTTTCATAAGCGGGTGATTGCGTCATCTACCTCTAGAAATGTATTTTTAGAGGCGGATGATGGCGTCACCCGCCCCTACAAATAGTCGCATGCAAAAAAAGAATTCATAATTTTTTCATATAAGCCCGGATTGTCACATCCGTTTAAGAATAAAACCAAATGCATAACTATATGTATGCTAGAATTAAGTTTGACTTCATCAGTGAATAATCAGTAGCAGTATCATGAAAAGAGAAGTAAAAGACTATAAAGATTATCAGAATCAAGCAGCTTACCCTGAAAACGAAGCTTTCGAACTTCACAGGCAATTGACCTGGGGTTGCGCACACTTAGAACTCAGCATCATTTTCAAAAGACTTCATGGCAACTTTCTCTTCTGAGCAGCTATTATAACAAGCGTGAGTACACTTATGGTTGTTACTCAGCAAATATTAAGAATTATATGACATAAAGGCCAAAAGCAATAAAAAGCTGACTGGCTTATTGCAATAAGCAATTTTAGTTGATCAAGTTTTTATTTGCACCTGATTATCAAGATGTAAGTTCATACCAACCCACATTAAAAGAAACGGAATAGGTATAACAGAAGCATAACTATAACCATAAACATGATCCACGATTTATTTCATCTTCAAGTTCATTAATCATGTGAGGATCCAAACCGCTCGTAACTGTGAGCACGACTGATGTATCAGTTTTCACTCTACAGAGGTTGTACGCTTTACCCACAAGAGGTTGTACACTTTACCTATAATTCATATCTCCGAAATAGCTAGCCTCTTAAACACTTCGAAGGTGAGTAGCAAGAGATTCACTATGAGGCTTTTACAAAAAATTTCTAACTTATGACAATCCGCTAAGATTTTAAGTCAAAACGGTCATAATTCTCCCTAATTTGGAAGATGTCTTAACCAGGACCATGTCATAACTTCAAAAGGACCGAGCTATACCCCAATGATGCAACCCGTCTTGCCCTTTCGATAAGATTATTATAAGCTAGTGTTTCTAATTAATTAGCTAAGATTAGAGCCATATATGCACTGTTTTTTGGGTGATTCTCCATGTACCGGTAAAAACATATGATCTTGTAATTAGCAACACATAGAGTATGAACATGAAGACAAGCAACTAGTACAGCAACCAACAAGAAGATAAAATCCAAGTTAACCAAGAATGATCATAAAGACTAGGCATTTCCTTAATTAGGATCCATCAGGTTAAGTCACATGCATGCATAAAAGAAAGTTATATTTATTGCGATTATTAGAACAAAAGCATGATCAAGGAACGCTTGCCTTTCTTTCAACGAATAGTTGCTTACTGTCGTCAACTCTCATTCTTGAAACTCTATCTTCAAAGCTCTTGGATTGCGCTCCTTCTAATATCACACAAGCATCAAGCCCAAGCACAATAACAAACAATTAAAGAAACAAGAACAACTAAGAATAGATACACCAAATTAAAGAAAAGTTTTAAAAGACCATACTAAAGGATATAGGTTGTTGCTACGGTCACGAGAGAGCAAGAAACGTGGAAGACGGAGCTACGGTTGAAAAGAAACGACTATCGAAATATTTGTCTTATAAAAACAAACAACTATAAACTTCATTTATTTTATTTGTATAACAAATATAAAAGATATCTGAAGAATATATCCAAAATTATATTAAATCATATTATATTTTGCATTTGTAAAAGCGGAGTGGAACTTAGTCAAATTTTATTTATAATTGTCTATGTATATATTATACTAATTAAACAATTAACATCGAAAGGAACACGTGAGAGCATCTAAATGCATAACTTTATAATTTGTGTTGAATTAACAAATTATAACTGAAAATATATTTAAGTTGGTATTAATCAAGTTAACATTAATTTAAAAAAAGATATAAAGATTTAATTGGATTTTATTTAGAAAAACTAGATGAGAGAATATTAATCAAATTAAATCTATATTTAATTTTGAAATAGGGACTATGATACAACAACATTAGTAAATGATAGCTTACGCTAAAATAAGATTAACGCAACAAGAACGAGTCAAAGCGGAAACGCGGAAGCTATGGAAGAAAAAAGATTGCAGGGACCTAGTTGTGATTAATTATAGATTGCGAGGGCTAGCTGCTGATTTTCACAAGACTCGGAAAACTAACCTCGTAAATTCAGCAAAGGTTGGGGTTAGATCTTAAAAAAATAGAGGTGGGGCAGAAATTGCATGTTGTTTAGAGACTAATCTGCAAATCCACGAGCACCTCCATGGCTGGCAGAACGGAGCTTGCTACTGGCCAAAATTCGGACGATTTAGGGTACGAGAGAGCGTGGGGAGCCAAAATTGAGACGATTTAGGGTACGAGAGAGCGTGGGGAGCGGGGAATAGAGAGAGGAGGTCGAGGGGAATCCGTTTTACTACTTACCCATGGCGGAGGAGCACCGTAGTGGCCGGAATTTTATCGGGACGGAGGCGCTGGTGATCTGTTCCGAGGAGAACGATCAGGGCGGCGTTCTGTTCGTGGTGAGCAGACCTGGCGATGATGGCGGTGGCGTAGGGAGAGGCGCAGGCGTGCGGCAGCAAGCACGTAAGATTGGCGGCTGTAGAGCAGGGCACGGGCATGGGGTGGCAGGCGCGTAGGGGGCGAGAGGCGGCGGCGCTTCTGCTACCTCGCGAGCAGAAGGGGGCGCAGGTGCAGAGGCTGGCGACAGCGCTGGTTTTGACGCTGGGAGGAGGAGCGAGCGCGAGCAGCAAGGGGGTCGATGGGAGGGCTAGGACCGACGATGTCAGGGGGAGGTCGCAGGGGGCTCGGCCGCTCGCACGGCTGACTCTGCGTTGTCTACGGGAGAAACAAGATGGGGCTGAACGGCGGGTCCCACAATTAAATCAGAAAAAGTGTGGAAGGGAGAGGGAAAAGAGGGAGGAAACGGCTTCACATCGGGACTAAGTCGCCGAGCAAGTTAAAAAAAGACAAATTGGTTCAGGTGAGGATCAATAATTATGGGACGAAATAGGTTCAGGTGAGGATTGATAAGAGAAACAAAACAAATTCACACGAGGATCAACAAGAGAAACAAGCTGGTCAAAATTGAACGGGTCGTTCGACAGCACGAACAAAAGATGGATCAGGCACGCTAAAACTTTTTATACGGTTTGGATTGCCAGGCTTGCGTGATGCACACATAGAGGACAGCAATGTGGGCCATCCAGTCTCGAATGAAACCAAAATAGCACGTGGCAAACAGCAGCCAGCTTGGCATGCAGGTGACATATAAGAATACAATAAGGTCGGGCATACGTGGCCAGATCGGACTCGATCAACAAGTCCTAGCATGCACGCACAGGAAAGCTGAGTTTGGCATGATATAGCTGCCGTGTCGAGGAAGAAACAGAGAGGATGGGGATGGTGGTGGATGAACTGGGTCGGATCAGGTTTAGGTGTGGGCAAGTCAGGCCAAGATCATGCAGTGGCAACGTAGGTCGCCAGAGCTAACACTTACGATATTGGACCATGATCAAAAAACACTGAAGTCAGGCTACGGCTCCGTTTCGAGCGTGATTTAATTAAAGATATATTAGAGAATGGGAACTCGATGGGCATCTTAGAGTGTTGGAGAGGATAGGGGGAAGAGCGAATAGCGATGAAAGCAGCTCGGTCTCTCTACGACGAGCATTTAAACTTTAGAAAGGATGCAAAGGGACGAGGGGGTTTGCTGAGGTACCTCAAGGAGAAACTTTTGATTTACTTTTTGTCGACAAAATGTGACAGATGACGAGACTGTGATGATGGTCAAGCTCAAGCTTGCACTCGGTACGGTTCTAAGATCTTTGGGCGAATTGGATCAAAAATGAATTGAGTCTAGCTCAAGATGAAAAGAAAAGAATTTATTTTTCAAAACATATTTTCAAACTTAAAATAAATCTAGAAAGTCCAGATAAATCTTTTAAACTACGAAAAATATATCCATAAGAATCCCAAAAATTCCAAGGTAAACTCTGCAGATAATTTGTCCAAATAAAATACTTGAAATTTAAAAAGAAGATTTGAGAACTTTCCAATAAATAGATTTAGCTCTACGGAAAAAGAGAATAATTGCTAGAAAAAACTGGAAAATTCTCGAAAAACCCTAAAGATGGATGAACGTATTTTAATGAACATATTTTGAAAGACATTCATATCCTAAAATTAAATATTTTAGGGTGTGACATGGATGAAGTCAAATTTTATACCAAAATTGAGAGATTGACGAGACCTATAATTTTGTAGTTGATAATTTTTTCATTTAAGGTCATCTTATAGTCCAAAAAATCATTATAAGTTGTCTAATAGCTATGACTATATCTCATACAACTCAAATTATACTTTGAGATTTTCACAATCTTAATCTTTATATACGCTGAAATATACTTAGCATATTTTCTTTGTATCTATTTTTCATAATAACCATAGCGTAGAAGTTTTACTTTCTTGATTTGTTTTGCTATATGTAACGATGTAAATGAATTTTTAGAATAAAATAGAAAAATATTTTTAGTGTCAGGTGGTGGCATCACCCGCCCTCTAAAAATTGAGCCATCCCCCGCTCGCTCCTCAATCCGATGTCATCAATCTGCGCCCCCTCGCCCTCCGCCAATCGCGTGCCGCCGCGGCCTCTACATAACTCGCCTTCTTCCTTTTCTCTCCCTCCGATCCCCTCCCTTCCTCTCTCGATCCCCTCCTCTCTCGCTCGTTGCCCCTCCCTTCTCTCCCCCACAGCCCTCCCTTCTCTTCCTCCTCTCCCTCCCCCATCACCCTTCCCCTCCTCTCCCTCCCCCACCGGCCTTCCCTCTCGCCTGATGGAGTCACGGCGGCTTGAGTGGGGCTGCGAAGGCACGAATCGAGCCGCTCCTCCCTCACCGCCACCTCCCCTTCCCTCTCCCGCCACCTAGAGCCATGGTGGCATGAGGGGGACCGCGGCGACGCTAGGAGGGCTGCGCGCGCAAGGGGGACAGCAGCGTGCGAGATGACCGACATGGGGCTTCCGCGGCTCACGGAGCTGTTGGTGTGGGGGAGCTGCCGGTGCGGGGAGGAGTAGCGGCCTCCACGCGACACGGGGAAGAAGTGGCGGCGCGGCACGAGAGAGGGAGGCGGATGTGGCAGCGGCGGCTCGATCCGGCGACGGGAGGCGGCGGTGAGCGTGCGGGCAGGTAGATCAGGCGGCGAGCGCACTGGTGGATTCATTGGCGAGCGAGCGTATGGGCGGATTCCGGCGGCAAGAGCACAAGCGGCGGCGACAATGCTCTCCGTACCGGCGGCACGCCCGAGTCGGCGCAGTGGAGCGGCGGCGGCTGCCGGCGTGGGGAGCGGCGGTGGCTGCCAACACGGGGGAGCGGTGGCTGCCAGCTGCCGGCGATTATTTTTTGTTCGGGTCACCATCTCACTCGTTCCTGGAAATCCATTTGTAGCTAAGCTTAGGGGGTGACCAGCCTCTAAAAATTGGTTTTCACGGGCGGGCGCGTTATCCGCCCTTACAAACAGCATTTTTAGCTGCGAGAAGCAAGAGCGGATACCGCACCCGCCCCTACAAATAGGTTTTTACCCGCCCTAAAAACTATTTTTGTAGTAGTGCCTCAAACTAAAATTTAGCTTCTAAGGTTTGAAGTTTTTTTAATTAGCTAAGCTTAGGTTGCTAGACTTTAGCAGGGATTGTTTGGATCCTTGGGCTAAACCTTTCTAAATAACCATGCTACCCTTCATTTATCACTGCCAACTCCCAAAATGTGAGGATATTTTGGACTTTGCTCACTTTTAGCGAGTTTTAGCAACTCTTAGCTAGCTAATGACTAAAGCTATTTTTGGGTCCAACTAAAATTTAGCAATATTTTAGCTGGATCTGTTTGGATCCAAAGTTGCTAAATTTAGTCAACTAAACTTTAGCAAGTGGATCCAATATGACCTAATTGGTTGGGGGCATTTTGTGCGTAGTGTGGAACCCTAAGTGTGAGACTCGAATTCAGGTAGTTAGGTTCCACTACAGGAGTGTAACTAGCCGAGCCCGGTACATTTACAGTTTCATTAGGATTATCAAAACAAAATGTGCTACTACCTCGAATGACACTTCGATAAGATCTGGCTAAATGATTGGTTGGCCGTTCTGTGCATAGGGTGGGATTAAGCCCATATAGGTTAAATTTCCTCTCGCCAAACGAAGTGGTGGCACTACCGCACAAGCAACACGAAATCGCTCGCCCCCGGCGGCGGCGGCGGCGGCGGCGGCGGCGTTTATCGTTCCCCGTTCCGACGACTCCACCGCGCCCGATCTCGCAAAACTCTTTCGTGCCTGGAGCCCTGCTCTGGACGCCGTCCTCATCGGGGGTATGGAGCCGTCTCCGAGCAAGTGCTCCAGGCCGGACGCAGTGACCGGCGTCCTCCCCGTCGACGCCCGGTACGAGATCCTGCTCCCCATCCCGGCCAAGGACCTCTGCCGCCTCCGCGCCGTCAGCCGGGCGTGGCGCTCCCTCCTCTCCGATCCGCAGTTCATCGCCGCCCACGGAGCCCGCCACCCCGGGCCGCTCGTCGTCGCCGGCCACCCTACACCCGCAGGTCGCCGCAAGGACGTCCCCCTCTACAGTCTACATCATGGACCTCCGCGGCCGCATCGTCAAGCAAGTCCATGTCCCCGGCGACGCGGAACAAAAGGGAACTCATCAAGTGTTGGCCTCCCAGGGCGGCCTCGTCTGCATCTCGAGCGACCTGGGCAGTAGGTGCCGGCTGCTCGACCCGGCTACCGGAGCCGTCTCCACCTTGCCTGCGGGACTGGCGGAGGAGCACGCGGCGGCGCACGGGACGGACATCGGACAGTACTGAGCCGCCGTCGTGTGCGGGAAGGTTGCCGCGACGGGGGAGCACAAGGTGCTCCGCGTGCTCGAGGGCATGCGAGGTTACTACCCCGGCCACATCCCGGAGCCGCTGTGTGAGGTCCTGACGCTCGACGGCGGCGGCGGCGGCCGTGCTCGCTGGAGAGGAAAGCAGCCTCCCCAGACCCCGTCAGGGCGCGCGGCGAGACGAGCAGTGCGGTCATCGATTGGATCGTGTACTTGTTCGTGGATGATCTTGCTCCTCACCACATCGCCGGGTCGAAGCGCGTTGCTTCGTTTGATCTTGGGACAGAGGAGTGGAGGAGAACGCTCCAAGGCCACTTCTCGCTGGCAGCTCTGAATATCTGCTTAGCGTTTTCATTTATAGCTGGACATGGCGCTGGTTTTGCAAGTCCAGAAAAATGGGTCAGTTCAAGCCTGAGCCTGTTCTGACTTGAGCCCGAATTGGCCGGCCCCGATAGAGTTATTGGACTGTCTTGAGAACCGTTTTGATTCAGGCTTATCCTCAGCCCAGCCCACGTTTGACCCGGCCCGTAAACGTCGATGTTGGAGGCGGCAAGAACTGGCATGATGCACCGCTCTGCCCTGAGTTGGATCATACACTCTCCGTGCTTCGACTGTTTCCTCACCTATGTGTATCCTCCTATCATCTGGAACTAGCCGTATATGCAGGTTTCTTACGGTGGAACCTGTCTATCTAGATGAATTCTCAATTTAGTACGAGTGAATTCTCAATTTAGTACGAGTGTTTATATTTTTCTAGATTTATTTCAGAATTTAACCGGCGTCGTATGGTATATCACGGTACTTATGCGATATTATTTTTTATCCTCAAACACTGTATCATGTTGCTACACTATTCCCAGTTGATGATTGCTTGTGTATATGCTTGTTTAAGATTGATCAGAAGTAAGATGTACCAACTCAGTGTACTAGTTTTTATATAGGCTACTTATAATTGCTGCCAACGACATGTATGTCTCTGCAAACAAGAATCCATAGCCTTTCGAGTCAGTAACTTACCATGTTATACTAATCTTGTTGCAAACGGTCATATACGAACCATCATATCGGAACTACGTATCTATGGCCTCGCAATAATACAAAGGTTCTTTCATTTCGGTGAGAGAAACTACGCATTTCTGTTTATCACTATATTGATACAGTCCAACATTATTTCTGAGCATGGTTAATCGATCAAAACAATGCTGGTAGTATCTATGTAAATTAGATCATCTATGACTTTTCAACTTGTTAGTAGCTGATTTTTCCAATTACTAAAAGTATATCAAGCAGCAACTAAGGGGGTATTTGATTTGGAAAGTTTTATTATAAACTCCACCAATAAATCTCTAATAAGTCTCTTTTAATCCAAACATGAAGACTTATAGATGAGTCTTATGCTCATAAGCACCATAAGCCCATAAACCCCTCCAAGGGATGCTTATGGGGCTTATTTTCTATGGGTCCCACCAAAACATCCCCTCTATCCTCCCACTACCCTTGTCTCTCTCACCTACTATAGCAGTTTTTTATAAACCGTTACAACCAAACACCACTTTAGGCTAAGCCCCTCCATGTGAGGGGCTTGTAGGCTTATAATAACCCCCTCCAAACCAAATACCCCCCTATCATTGGATTATATGAAAAGTACACATTGAGCTGCCAACATTATCCATGGCTACATGCGGAGGCATATATTTAGTTACTCTATATGTCAAAAAATTAGAGCACATGATTTCAAATTCCGAACCAATTGCCAAGCTCTGACATCAAAAGGCCTCCTTATAATTCAATCCAGCTGGTCGCTCCAACGCGTCTGGTTTTCTAGTCCTTTGCCTAAAGGGGAATTATCTTCTTACCCATATTTTAATCATGAATTGTGATTTTACCCTTATTTTTCCAACCTTTGTGATTTTACCCTTGTTTTTTGAAAACGAAGAAAGAGTTTACCCCTACTCCGTGAACAACACTTAACGGTGTGAAATGAGCTGGTAAAGACGAGTTTACCCTTGCGAATTTGCCCCTGCTTTTGTAAATACTTTATGATTTTACCCCATTTTAGCAATTAAACGTATGAACAACATCATGCTATATCTGAGAATAATCTTATCAACTAAAATCAACAAGATTAAAACTGAGGAATAACAAAAAATTTGACAAATATACGGATAGCATCATGGTATAACTTGCATGTATAAATGTCCAAAACACATTGCATAGCTACATAAGATCCATCATAGGTGCAGCAAAAGCAACAGTACAACACCAGATGATGTAATCTACCTTGCAATTTTCAAAGAATTTGCTTCTACTCCACACATATGGATGATTGTCAGCCAACCGGGCAAGTGCATTAGATCCTTCTCCTCTATCTTCCTCATAAAGTAGTTGAACTTGTCAATTGTGAAGCTCTTGGCGGCTGCCTAAATATTTTTCCCATAAAGCTCACTAGTAAACCCATCCTTCTTCATGTTCTTCCACAAGTGCCTCATGCACTTTCTATGTGCAACTCCAAGGTACACATCATCTACAGCCCCCTCTATTCCTTTTCTTCCTATTCCTTTTCCTGCACCTGTACTAATAACCAAGCCTGTAGGAGTACCAATAGCCTTCTTCAAGTTATTGACAAGCCAAGTCTAGATTTTCTTTAACTCGATCTCAGTCACTCCATAAGCAATTGTAAATAGCCAATTATGACCATCTACTTCAACAGCTGCTGAAACACAAGTGTCAAGTGTCAGCTACTGACCCATTGACCTTCCTGTCAAGTGTGTGGCATCCATGGCAATATAAGGCCTACATCCTTGCAAAAATCCATCAATGCATGGTTTATGAGCAACAAAGAACCTGCTAAAACATACAAAACTAATGTCATTTTTTTCGGTGTTAATCTCAACAATGCTGCCAGGTACTACTCTCAAAAGCTCTACTTGATAGGTAGGTAGCAAGTCAGCCCACTTCCTATAAATGGTGTCCATTGCTCTCGTCTTGCCTCTCACAACTCTATCAGAGCAATCATCATCAGAGTCAGATGATGCAGCCAAATCACTGTCATAACTACTATCACTCGGTGCCACAAGGGAATCAATATCAGAATACATGCCCTCCTCATCAACTCCTACACATTTGTCATCATGTGTATCTTTGCATTTGGCTTTGGTGGCTCTTTTTTCTTGATGGTGGCGGATGTCACTCTCTCATTTGTGGCTGTCTCATTGGTTTGTGACTCACTATTACCTCTCTCCTTGGCATGTACTCTATTCCTAAGAGAAGGGTGACACCTACGTTTTGTTGGTGAAAATTGTAATGATCCTGCAAAATTATTTCTCTAGGTATTGATTTGGACTATTCCCTTGTTAAGATTGAATTCAAACCACTCAAGCATATCCTCATCTAATTTTATCTCAAATAGAATCGGTGTCCAACTCACGCCACAAAGTTATGTACTCCTTTAAGCCCCACACGTAATGTTTGGCAATGGAATCAATTAATTGTAGTAGACCATAGCCATATATGTCAACAATTTGAGATGGCAATGTTTTGCCCTGCATCCATGACTTTGGTCCCCCCACCAGGCAAACTGAAGAATGACCGTACTCTAACAACAAGATTTATTTCTCTATGATTTGGCCTACAAATCACAGCGGCGAATACACAGTTAGCTAAATTGCCCTAAACATCGAAGTTAATTCATCCTACAAATCTATTTGAATGAAAATCTAGCATCCAGTGTCATAGGAACAAGGAAAATTACCTAGGGTTTTTCTCAAAGTTCGAGAAATCCATGACAAGGTAGCTGAGCAGGCCATCCCCGTGCGTCTGCCGTGCCTCAGCGGCCTCCACCGCTCCATAGGCAGGCCCGCGCACCGCCGCTCCCTGGCCGGGCCCTCACGCGCTTGCGAGGGTCCCTAGCAGGGTCGCGCGCACGCGTCGGCACCCCTAACCTAGTTGGTCGAGGGCCTGACGCTGCTGCCTGATGCCGTCGCTTGAATCGGGATGACGGGAGTGAGGGGAATCGGGGAGAGAGAGGAGGTCACGAGAGTAGTCTGGAGGGGGAGAGGGATAAGGGATATTGTTATCTTTGCACACTATTATATAAAAGGGTTTTTCTTTTTTTAATTTGTTTATTTTAGATCCCACTAACAGAGTTAAAAGGAGGGGCAAACAGAGCCTTCGTTTTAAAAAAAATAGTGGTCAAATCTCAAAGTAGCGGAAAGTGGGTAAAATCATAATTATCGTTCAGAGTTGGGATAAGAATGCCAATTCCCCTTATCTAAAATAATAGGTGTTCTTTGACCAAGTATAACGCAGTAGACTTGTTCAACAGTGCTTCCTTTTTCTTTTTTGTTTTCTATTTATTTATTTTTAGATATTAGTGACCTTAATTACTTTTCATTTTATTTGAGTGTGCCTTTTTCATGAGTGATTCAATTAAAACCTGTGGTGTGGGTTGGCCAGTGAAAAAAAAGATAGAGTGAATGAGGAGATTCATGCCCACCGGGCCCCGCGGCCCAGACCACCATTTGCCATCCAACGGTTGATGAAGGTACATCTTTCCCAGTGCGTAGAGCGTCAGCCCAGCTGCCAATTCTGGCCCAAATATAGCCCAGTTCGCGAGAAGGGGAAGGACAGCAGCCGCTGTGGCTTGCCGCCGCTGGACGAGATTGGCGCGGAAGTGCCATTGCTCCAGAAATTAGCACGGGAAAACGCGCACCGCCCTGTTGCCAAGCACGGACGACCGGTGCCTGCTGCATATGTAGACGCGGCACGGAGCTTGCTCCTGCTGCGGGCGACCTCCGCTCCTGTGCGAGCTACGGAAGAGTGGCTGACCTCACGTGCTCTGGATGGCTGCGCTGCCGGGAGGAGATGGAGGGGGACCGCGTTCAAGCTTGCCGGAGGCAGTGCTGCAACCAACAACCAACCACGATTCGGTGGAAGAAGGCAACAAGTAAGTTAGACTTGCAATCGTTTTCCTTTGTTTTGTTTCTATCCAGATGTCTGGTAGCAGTGATACGTATGCATCTGATTCCATATAGGGAGAATGTCAATCCTATTTGGGTACCTCAAATTGGCCAGAAATTTAGAAATTTGGATGATGCTTGGATATTTTGGATGGAATATGGAGGTCATGTAGGCTTTGAGGTCAGAAAAAGGTACACAAATAAGAGCAAATACGATGGGAAAGTAACTTCATGTAGATATATGTGTGCCAAAGAGGGTTGTAGAGCACGAGACAAGAGAGACCATGCCACCAAAAATCCTCGAGCTGAAACAAGAACAGGTTGTCCAGTTCGGATGGGTCTTACGTTAGATCGAGAACAAGGAAATTATGAATTGTTCGATCTAATTCTTGTGCATAATCATGTCCTTCTCTTACCACAAACCTTCCATCTAATGTTATCACAAAGGAGGATTTCAGAAGTGCAGGCCTTTGAAATTGAGGCCGCCGATGATTCAGGAATTAGACCAAAAGCTGCACATGAATTGGCTAGTCGGCAAGTTGGAGGGGCAATGAATCTTAGTTACACTTGTCGTGATCACAAAAATTATTTGCGGGGCAAGCGCCAAAGAGAGTTGACATATGGACAAGCAGGAAGCATGTTGAAGTATTTTCAAGATAAGATATCTGAGAACCCATCTTTTCACTATGCTGTGCAATTGGACTGTGAGGAACAAATAACCAATATATTTTGGGCTGATGCTAAGATGATAATTGATTATGCTCACTTTGGGGATGTTGTCACCTTTGACACTACCTTTGGTACAAACAAAGAATATAGGCCTTTCGGCGTCTTTGTTGGGTTCAATCAATTTAGAGAAACCGTCATTTTTGGAGCTGCTCTTTTGTTTGATGAAACATGTGCTTCTTTCATATGGCTGTTTCAGACTTTTCTGTCAGCACATAATGGTAAACAGCCTAGAACTATATTTACTGATCAAGATACCGCAATGGGAAAGGCTGTTCGGGAGGTATTTGTAGAAGCTTGGCATGGATTATGCACCTTTCACATAATGCAGAATGCTGTCAAGCACTTAAGCAATGGTAAAAATGATGATGATGATAAAGAAAAAGAAGAGCCTCACATTCTCTCGGAGTTTAGTGCTTGCATGTATAACATTGAGGACAAAGGAGCCTTTGCGGAAGCATTTGACATCATGAGGAGTAAAGTGGACAAGAAAAAGGCATCATGGCTAGATAACATCTACAAGTTCAAGGAACAGTGGGCTGAATGTTACATGAGGAATATTTTTACATTGGGAATGAGAAGCACACAACTAAGTGAGAGTTTTAATAGTGACTTAAAAACACATTTGAAGTTGGATCTTGACATCATTAGTTTCTTAAAGCATTTTGAAAGGGCTGTGCAAACAAAAATAAACAAAGAGCTTGATGAAGAATTCGAAGCTAGAAAAAAGCTACCTAGAATAAGAATGAACACACCTATGTTAATGCAAGCAAGCAAAATTTACACCCCCCCCCCCCGATATTTGAATCATTCCAAACCGAATATGAAAGAAGCATGGCTGCTTGTGCTAGATCATTGGGTGGAAATAACACATATGATGTTGCAATTGTGAGGGCTAATGGTGATTTAAGTTCTGAACAAGAGCGCATAGTTGATGGTAATTCTTTGGAGCAAAGGGCATCATGTAATTGTGAGCAGTTTACAAGGACTGGGGTATTGTGTGCCCATGCTTTGAAAGTTCTGACTTGATGAATATTAAGTTATTACCAGACCATTATATTCTGAAACGTTGGACAAGGGAAGCAAGATATGGCACTCTACATGACAACGAAGGAAGGAGCATCATTGAAAATCCAAAATTGGATGCTATGCTTCGCTATAGGTATTTGTGTCACAAATTTTTGATCTTGGCATATCAAGCTGCAAGCTCTCTGGAATGTTGTTCAGTGATAGATAGTACACTTGATAGGCTTGGTAAGCAACTAGAGGATAAAATCAGTGCATCTAGAAGTATTTTGAGTGAATCGTGTACTGCCCAGCCTAATGTTCAACAAGGCGATGATTTACTTAGTGCTGCTCGCCTAAAGAAAAAATGTGTCCAACCAAGAAGTTCGAAGCGACCTAGAAGCTAGCTCGACAAGACAAGAAAATTCAAAAAGAAAGTGCCAAATAAATCTAATGTATGCTGCTGCAACACCCTTGTATTATATTTAAGTTATTCGCTGTTGTCTTCTAAATAACATGGTTATACGCTTTATGCAGCATCAAGACGATGGTTGTGATGCAGGAACTCAAACACCAATGGACAATACTCACAAGGACAGTAATGCCTTTACTAACTTTAGAGATTTACTTATGGTAATTTTAACTCAGCGTTGCTCTATTTCAACTTATCTAAACTAGTTTTACTGTTGCCCTGTTTTAACCTTTCTTATGTCTCATGCGGGGTCCTAGTGAAATTGATGATATCCCTATTCATGAACTTCTTTAGGGACCTAAATCTGTAGCTATTGGCATCTGCAAGGATCTTTGTTCTTTTGTAATGTTATTTTGTTCTTTTGGGAGGATGCGTTTAGTACAAATGTGCTAATTGGTGATTTTTGGTGGAGCTCCCATTGCCACAAATTTGCTAATTGGTGGTTTTTGGTGGAGCTCCTATAGCCAAGCAAAATCTACGGCTAACTGTACAATCTCACTAATTGTAGCAGTGCCTTTCGGATGGGATTATATTAGATATTCAGAGCATGGAACTGATGAAACTGTAAATGAAATGTCTATTTATTCTACAGCTCCCATTGTCATATTAATTTTTTTTGAGCTATATGAGTCGTTGGATTAGTAGTCATTAGTAAAGCTTATTACGGTTATTTTAGTTAAAGTGAAATCCTTGTTCAATTCTGTACAAAAGCAGAGTTTTAATGCACTGAAATATCCGTTCAGCTCTGTTTCCTTCTCCTTCTCGCGAACTGGGCCATATTTGAGCCAGAATTAGCAGCTGGACTGACGCTCTACGCGCTAGGAAAGATGTACCTTCATCAACGTTGAATGGCAAACGGAGGGCATCGGGCGATGCGCAAGTCACGCGTGACTTCGCTTCAGCACGCTAGAGAATCTGAACCCCTCCTAGACCAGTAGTTCGTTGCCTCAAGGCAATGCAAATTCCGCTTTCGCCCGCGGCGGCGTCGTCGTCATCCCCATTCCCCAAACGGCCAAACCCCAGCACCACGCCGATCCCCGACTCCGGCGCCGCCATACCCTAGCAAGCGTCGCGGAAGAGGGAATCGCTCGGCGGCGGTCGATCCCAGTTCGGAACTCGCGCGCTCCACTGGTACGTTCTCATCACCCACCTCCGATCGTGCAAACCCCTCGTTGCCGCTGCAGTTGCGCTCCTTGATTCCGCTCCCCACACCCTCCAATCCGTGCAGAATCCTTCTCTGATGCTGCAGATCGACCACTCGCGAGCCTCGGGCATGGCTCCGCCGAGCAGCCGCTCCAGGCCGGGCGGAGGGGGCGGCGTCCTGCCGCCCTTGACTCTCGACGCGGTGTACGAGGTCCTGCTGCGCCTCGCCGCCAGGGAGCTCTGCCGCCTCCACGCGGTCAGCCGCCCGTGGCGTGCCCTCCTTTCCGACCCGCAGTTCGTCTCCGCGCACGCCGCATGCCACCCCGGGCCGCTCGTCGTTGCCTGCTACGGCCCGTCGTCAGGCTACCCGGAGGGCGACATCCTCTGCGAAATCATGGACCTCTCCGGGCGAGTGGTGAAGCGGATCCGCGCGATGGGCGACGGGATAAGGAAGGATTGGGTGGTGTCCGCGCAGCTCGATTTCGTGCAGATCGTGAGAGAGATGAGCAGCTACCGATTGCTTGACCCGGCCACTGGAGCTATATTCGCCTTGCCTGAAGAATTGGCAGATGAGGACACGGCGCTCCAGCTAGACATGTACAAGTACAGGGTTGGGGTTGCGTTCGGCAAGGTTGCCTCGACTGGCAAGGTGCTTCATGTCTCTGTTAATACCTTTGTTAAGCCTTCTTCCTCTGAGCAGCTATTCGAAGTCTTCACCCTTGATGGCAGCAGCGATGCTCGATGGAGGGCAAACAAAGGCCCTCCACATCCTATTGATGTTCGCCTCAATAGCACAGCAGTCGTCAATGGAATTGTCTATTTCTTCGTCAATGAGGATTACTGGTACGACTGTGTTAAGGTAAAGTTTATAGCTTCATTTGACCTCGAGACAGAAGACTGGAGGAAAACTCTTCAAGGGCCCCTGTTCAGATTCGAGGGTTCCTTTCCTGATCTTCCAAGCAACCATATCAATTTCAACCAACTCTCACTGGCTTCCCTGAATGGCTGCTCATGGGATGTTTGGTTTGGATTGGAGGAGCTTATTATAAGTCCACAAGCCCCTCATATGGAGAGGTTTATTACGAGCCTAAAGTGATGTTTGGTTGTAACGGCTTATAAAAAAATTCCTGTAGTTAGTAATGACCTTTCTACCCCTCATTAATACCTCTGAAGGTGAGAGAGACAAGGGTAGTGGGAGGAAAGAGAAAATGTTTTGGTGGGGCCTACAGAAAATAACCCTGTAAGCATCCCTTGAAGCATCCCTTGAAGGGGCTTATGGGTATAAGCCTCATCTATAAGCCTTCATGTTTGGATAAAAAGAGACTTATTAGAGCTTTATTGGTGGGGCTTATAATAAGCCTCTCCAAACCAAACATCCCCTTAGTGTGGTTCATTGCGCGCGTTGGGTTTATATAGACATTTTGGTTCCTGATGGACTTTGAGGAAGGCTTATGGGTCAGACAACACACCATACAAATTGAGCAAAAAGCACCAGAAGATGGATTTCGTGTACATCCCTTGTTGGTGCTAAATGATGGGAGGATAGTTACTTACACTGGAACTAGGGAATTACTCAGGATTTACAATCCAAGGACCACTGCTTACACAGATTTAGCAGTGACCAGGCCTTATGTTGCAATGGATTTGTATACTGGAAATCCATTGAGATTACCGAATGGTCCCAGTTAATGAGGTGAGTAATGTTTTTTTTTACTTCCGCTACATTTATCCTGTTGGAGCTGAGAGCTTTATATGACTGAATTAAAAATTAAGTTGATGGGTACTCTGTTACACTGTTACCTTCATTCCACAAATGAGTGTTAAGAGTGTGACATGACACTGACAGAACATTAGTGTTAAGAGTGTGATCAGAAATGAGTAATAATTCTTGCTTAATTGAAGATTTTAGTTGGCATGGTTTGTCCTCCGTCATAGCCTGAAATGTATGATAAGGTCTCCGGTTTTGTTGAGTTCAGGATCTGATATTTGTGCCCTTTGTTCTTGCAGGCAGAACATTCTACTGTGTGTTGGTCCGGCAGTAACTTTGATTCAGATGGCTGGGGTCCTCGATCACATCGCTTGATTTACCTCTTCAAAAGTCACCGAGCATTCTATTTGTGAATTGTTAGGCATCTTTAATGTCTCTTTTAGTATTTTTCTGTTCTAAAGCTTCTGAATCTTTGTGAATTGTGAGGGGCATCTTTTCACCAGTGCTATATGTCTATAGCTGTATGTGTTGTGTCCAACTGTCATTCAATGCTGGGTATGAAGTTGTAGGACCCTGGGTGAATCCAGTATTTGTGGTTACCAATACGTTGGTCTGGCCAAATTACCACTGTGCTTTAATTAGCTTCTGCATGTTCGCAATTGCTGGAGAAAAAAGTTGAAAAAACTATGGGTTATTTGTGTGTCATGTTCTGCAGTGTGATTAGAGTTCTCATCTAGGATATTTCCTTGGAGGAAGACGGTACACAATTCTCATTAAGACAATTTGCAGCTTCCCCATTTGTGCCTGGCAATGATGGTATTTTTTTTTTCTTTTCTACTGGAAGCAGCGTCGGTGTTAATGTTCTGATCTATTATGCATTTGGATTTGTTGGTATTGGTAGTGATGCATGTTGGGGTCGGATTTTACTTTACTCTCTCAAAGTGGAACTTAGTATGTATCCTCCAATTCTGTACACTCTTCAGAATCATTCCACTTTTCTCTGAAAATGATTGTTCCTGTTCATGACTCGTTAATCGTTATACCACTGCATCTTTTATAGGAGATACTCCCTAGTGAAGTTCGTGACTCTGAGAATTCGTTAAACAACCTTTTGAACTTCCTGCCAGATTTAATATCGTTTAAATTTTTGGGCTCTGTTCTTGCTGCTACAACAGACGTAGATAGCTGCTAGGGTACATATACATCAACTTTGCTTTCCTGGAACCGTTCTTGAAATTGAAAATGTCCCGTACTACTATGTAGCCCCATATTCCTCTCCTGCTTGCAATTTCTAGCATAGTTAATAATTAATTAGTACTCCCTTCATCCTGAAATATAAGGTATTAAAGAGTTCAAAATTTGTATCCGAATATAAGACATCCTATGGTATTTTGGAAAGTAATTATTTCCAACCGGCTATAAAATCAACAAAATAACAACCAAACAAGACATTAAATAGGGGTACATGTGTTATTTCCTCATCTGTTTAATCCATCACAAAAATACTAGGATGCTCTATTTTGATCCAGAACAGACAAACTACATTCCATCCTACAACATCCAGTAATCACAGAACTACCGACAAACCTTCATCACGTCTTCTTCTTTACTGAACCATTTATTTCCTTTTGGAAAAAGTTTAGTTTACATCCTCCAACAATCGCAAAAATCCGATTTTCAACCTTCAACTATAAAACCGGAGAGGCCATTCAACTGTCAAAACCAGGTAAATTTGGCTCTTAGGGTGGTTTCTGAGGTGGTTTTGTATTTTCTAAAAAAATTAAAAAAAATCTAATTAGATCTAAAAACTCAAAACTAATTCATTTTAAATCAGAAAAATATGAAACTAGTACAAAAAATTTTCTAAAAAAATGTATCTATTATTTTTCTATTTGAATCTTATTTATTAAAAATAATAGGCATAACTATAAGCAACCAAATGCTATGAATATAAAAAAATTGAATCCGAATAACTGATAAGTATATTGCCAATAGATAGATTATATTTTTAGAAAACTTTTGATATCCATTTCGTATTTTAATTTAAAATAAATTACATATAAATTTTTTAATTTAAATTTGAATATTTTTAATTTTCATAAAATGGAAAGCCACCATCAAAACCATCCGAAGGACCAAATTTGCTCAGTTTCGATAGTTGGATGGTGTCTGTTGTCCGGTTTTTAGTTGAAGGTTGAAAATTAGATTTTTTTTAATAATTCAAGAGTCTAAATTAGACTTTTCCCTTTCTTTTTCAGGCACCTGTACTTTGAAGTTTCTGGGAAAAAAATGTGAACAACCGGACTTCTATCAGCACGTGCGCCGGGACAGCAGGCTGCGTAACAAATTTCTTGTGTCGAGCAGCTTACTATGACGGGCAGATGGGCAGAGATTTTCGCGCGAATGAGCGCGCGCTTCCACACGTCTGCCGCTATAAGAGAATAGACGATTGATCGTTGGTCGGTTCAGTTTCATGAGTCGTCTGAGCTCCCCCGAATAATTCCGGAAATCTCAAAGGAAAACTAAAACCGCCGGGAACGAGCGAGCTCCGATCTTCCGCGTCAATGGCGTCCTGGCTGCTGTACAGGGCCGTGACGGCCGGCAGGTCGTCCTCGTCCATGTCCATGGCGGCGGTGCGCCTCAACGCGCCGCAGCCTCCAGGGCGGGCGTACGACGTGTTCATCAACCACCGCGGGGCGGACACCCGGCACACGCTGGCGCGGCAGCTGTACGACCGGCTGCTGCAGCTCAGCGGCGGCCGGGTCCGGCCGTTCCTGGACAACGTGTCCCTGCGCCCGGGCGACCGGCTCGTGGCGCGCATCGACGAGGGCATCAGCCAGTGCAAGGTGGCAGTGGCCATCTTCTCCGAGGGCTACCTCGACTCGGCCTTCTGCCTCCACGAGCTCGCCTCGCTGGTGGAGGCGCGCAAGGTCATCGTCCCCATCTTCTACGGCGTCAAGCCCTCCGGGCTGGTCCTGTCGCCGGCCGTCGTCGAGTCCAGCGCCCTCGCCCCCCGCGACGTCGAGCGCTTCAGGGCCGCGCTCCGCGAGGCCAGCTACACCGTCGGCCTCACCTACGACCCCGCCACAGGGTACATTACTTCCTGCCTGACGGCGGCCTGGCCTGACCTAGCTAATAATAATCCACTCATCACTTGTTATTATGCACACATGCAATATAACGATGCAACTAGCTTGGAGCAAACTAATAACTAATTGTGTGCTATATATGGCGATTTCTGTCGATCTGCAGTGATTTGGCCGAGCTGGTGTCAGCGGCAGCGAACGCGGTGATGAAGAGGATTGAGGAAACAGAGACCAGCGTGCAATGATCGTCTTTGTTTCCCGGATTGACGTCTTTTTTATTAAAGGATGATAGGAATAAATCTAGCTAATAAGGTTTTGTTTGGATCCATTAGCTCTAATATTTATTAGCTACTAAAACATAGCTGGGATCTTGTCTAATATTGTATGTGAGGACATGGATTTTTCACCATCTGCCATTGCAATGTGAGTCTATAATAATATGTGACTCGTTGCATGACGGTGTTGAGTTCAAATACTATATTTTATCTCGCCCATTATCTGCAAAATTAGCATGTGGGTAGTTTGAGAGAGTGGTATTTGATCACGCTTTAGCTTCTTCACCGTGACAGTGCGCCTGTATACACAACTGCCGCTTTCAGAGAAATTAAACCTCATGTTGTGTGAGTACACTCTTAGCTATTTTCTTAGAGTTGCTTGTATTGCTGATCTTTCTCATGCTAGAGTACACTGCTGTGTAATTTATTTGAACCGTCTCACATCGCTCGAATATCAACTCAGGTTAATTTACAGAACTCTAGGAAGTAATACATTGACATCAGTTTAATTACTAGAAAAGGAACTGCTGAATGTTTCACTATTTTGTTTGTCCCAAACAAATTCAGAGGAAAACATGTATGCATTATATATGCTTCGGAATGGTGGATAAGTCTTCATTTTGAAGCGGGATTGAATTTGTTAATTAGCTATTTATATATTTTCAAAATATCAATATCTCATGATATGGATGTTGAATGAATCAATTTGATGATACCAAGTGTACGAATGAAATGAATTATGTTCTTACCAAGATCATACATATGTACTCCTTATCTATGTACATGTTAAATGCAACATTATTGTACGTACTGCAGGAGAGCAGTATTAAGAAAGTCCAGTTCCCCCCCCCCCCCCCCCCCCTCAAGTCACGGTGTGTGATATTTTTGGAATTTAACAACAAAGTCCATTTGATATGTGTCGAATTCTCATTATATTGGACAGAAGATTTAATTAATAATATGTTTTTTGGCTAAATATATTTTGAGGCTGCGAGTGGCATATGCCTTTGTTTTTTGTTACGGCACTGATCAGTGGCATATGTCTGTGTGTGATGTTAAATTTATATGATAAGTGGTGCTGTTGTGACTAGTTACCAGCATTAATCCTTCACTACTAAAATTGATCCAAGATATTTTAAAGTTTATGTATTTGTTTATCGGCTATTTATGATCAATTGATCTATTTTTCCACATCAATAAAACTGTTAATTTGATATTGCTTCTACCTGTACAATAAACCACTCCCTGTGCCATATTTTTTTGTTGGAAAATAAAATCAGTCATGATTGATTCATAATTGAGATCCAGGGTGACAGGGCCGGTGTACATACCATGAAAAACAACAAAAAAGTTAATAGATTGCCCCGAATTGTATTCATGATCATGTTGTTTCATCTGCAATTAATGCTTCTTCATGGCTGGTATATAAAGCACAACATGTATGGGATCCAATGTCCCAAACTTCAGGAAATTAATCGATATTGTAAATCTTTATTTTATTCGTTTAATGAATGGCCACAATATAGATTTGATTGAACACATTGTGATCTTAGGATCTTGGTCTGTTATGGTAATTTTTTTAGAATTTTTCTTCTTGAGGCTCAAATCTTTGTTTTGAAATTTGGGGCACTAAAAGACCAACAATATCTATGTTACCATCAGTAGCTAGGAATCTTGGGCATCCATAGTCTTTTTAATGATTTCTTGGTTAACTTGGTTAATCGGTAAATCAAAATCATATTTCTTTTGCATTTTTACTTGCATATTAGTAAGTCCATACAATTATTTTGCAGAAAGAAACTTGATACCAGTTGAAGGCCCGGTTCATATGAATCACCATGGTTTTTTTTACACAAGCTAGACCAAAATGAAACTCAACATTTCTTGGTGTTAAAAGTTACCCAAATTTTTAACATCTATACCTGTCAACCTGTATAATTTTGTTGATCGATCGATGCTCTCAAAAGGAAGAAATGCTAAATGATATATAGATCATCCACACTTTTTCTAGACTTGAAGGAACTAAAACCCACGGTTGGAATCTTGATGGAATATAATCCTCTGACCTTATTAGTTGTGAAATTGATAGTTGCTTCTTGCCTTCAAAGTTGCGGTCAGCCTAAGGACTTCTTTTATTTGTTTATTGCAACCAAAGACTGCTGAACCCTTAAGTTTCTATTGGGCGGTGGTGATGGATTGTGGTGAGCAACCATGCATGGTTCACTATCTAGAAAATGCATTACTTGTGAGGCGCAAAAGCTAGCCATCGTCGACTATATACTAAGACCGTACCGTTATACTCTCAACCACCCTCTCAAATGATGCATGCAAAACAAAGTCGTTTCTATTACTAACGCGAGTAACTAATGTCAACTATCATATATATGCTAGATTTCAACTGTACTGGCATGATCGCACTAATCTGATCTCATCGAAAACACAGAAAAGAAAATACTTGCAAAGATGAGGACCGGGGAAGACGCATAGCGAACTAACGAAGGCAGGAGCATCCGTTTTCGCTTAGTATACAGTAGTACTACAGCTGACAAAGACAAGCTTCAGTCAGATAATCCTTGCCCCATCCTTTTTTTTCTTCCTGGATCGGGTTTTCTTACCGCATGTATACATCCCAGCCTAGATGTGCGAAGAATAGTCCGACGACAGAGTGAAATGGCACAAATCAAATCAAATC